>NW_025248354.1:0-2333 GCF_018294505.1 Triticum aestivum | reverse complement strand
AAAGCTGACTCATCCAGTTCTGGATAAGATTTGCTCTCATTGTCTACGCTCGAAGACATAGGATTTGGGTTGAGCATCACTTCAGTCATTCTGACTTTGTTCACTTGGACCCCACTTAATAGTATGGTGGTTCCTATGACTCAACAAAGAAGAAAAGGAAACAACAAAACGGCACAGTCTTCGCGCTCCATAGTCTTCACTCAATGTCTTCTCATGTCATAGTCTTTAATGTGAATATCTTCACATACCACCATTGTCGTCAATGTCTTCATACATTTTTAGGGGTCATCTCCGGTAGGTAAACCGAATCAATGAGGGACACTACCTGCGTTATCCTGCAATTCTCACAAACGCATTAGTCCCTCAACCAAATTTGTCGTCAATACTCCAAAACCAACTAGGGGTGGCACTAGATGCACTTACACATCTACATATAGTAATAGAAATGCTACAGATCTCCCACTCACTTTCTTGTAAATACATGCTTCTCCAAAAGTCTGTATAAAACCATATGCTTTTATCACACTATCAAAATGTTTATTCCAACTCCGAGAGGCTTGCACCAGTCTATAAATGGATCACTAGAGCTTGCACATTTTTGTTAGCACCCTTTGGACTGACAAAACCTGTTGGTTGCATCATATACAACTCTTCTTTGAGAAATATCCATTTAAGGAATGCAGTTTTTATATCCATTTGCCAGATTAAAATGTGGCAATTTCTAACATGATTCGAACAGACTTAAGCATCGATATGAGTGAGAAAATCTCATTGTATTCAACAACTTGAACTTGTCGAAAAACTTTTTGCGACAAGTCGAGCTTTGTAGATAGTAACACTACTATCAGCGTCTATCTTCCTCTTGAAGATCCATTTATTTTCTATGACTTGCCGATCATCGGGCAAGTCCACCAAAGTCCACACTCTGTTCTCATACATGGATCCCATCTCAGATTTCATGGCCTTCAAGCCATTTCGCGGAATCTGGGCTCATCATCGCTTCCTCATAGTTTGTAGATTCATCATGGTCTAGTAATATGACTTCCAGAACAGGATTACCGTACCACTCTGGTGCGGACCGTACTCTGGTTGACCTATGAGGTCCGGTAGTAACTTGATCTGAAGTTTCATGATCATCATCATTAATCTTCCCCACTAATTGGTGTAGGCATCACTGGAACTGATTTCAGTGATGAACTATTTTCCAATTCGGGAGAAGGTACTATTACCTCATCAAGTTCTACTTTTATCCCACTCACTTCTTTCGAGAGAAACTCCTTCTCTAGAAAGGATCCATTCTTAGCAACGAATATTTTGCCTTCGGATATGTGATTAGAAGGTGTACCCAACAGTCTCCTTTGGGTATCCTATGAAGAAGCATTTCTCTGATTTGGGTTCGAGCTTATCAGGTTGAAACTTTTTCACATAAGCATCACAACTCCAAACTTTAAGAAACGACAGCTTAGGTTTATTGCTAAACCATAGTTCATACGGTGTCATCTCAACAGATTTAGATGGTGCTCTATTTAACGTGAATGCAACTGTCTCTAATGCATAACCCCGAAATGATAGTGGTAAACCGATAAGAGACATCATAGATCGCACCATATCCAATAAAGTGCGGTTATGACGTTCGGACACACCATAACGCTGTGGTGTTCCAGGTGGCGTGAGCTGTAAAACTATTCCACATTGTTTTATATGAAGGCCAAACTCATAACTCAAATATTCTCCTCCATGATCAGATCGTAGAAACTTTATTTTCTTGTTACGATGATTCTCCACTTCACTCTGAAATTCTTTGAACTTTTCAAATGTTTCAGACTTGTGTTTCACTAAGTAGATATAGCCATATCTGCTCAAATCATCTGTGAAGGTCAGAAAATAATGATACTCGCCACGAGCATCAACACTCATTGGATCGCATACATCGGTATGTATTATTTCCAACAAGTCAGTAGCTCATTCCATTGTTCCGGAGAACGGAGTTTTAGTCATCTTGCCCATAAGGCACGGTTCGCAAGAATCAAATGATTCATAACCAAGTGATTCCAAAAATCCATCTTTATGGAGTTTCTTCATGCGCTTTACATCGATATGACCCAAACAACAGTGCTACAATTAGGTTGCACTATCATCATCAACTTTGCATCTTTTGGCATCAATATTATGAGTATGTGTATCACTACGATCGAGATCCAACAAACTATTTTCATTGGGTGTATGACCATCGAAGGTTTTATTCATGTAAACAGAACAACAATTATTCTCTGACTTTAAATGAATAATTATTGCAATAAACATGATCAAATCATATTCATGCTCAACGCAAA
>NW_025248353.1:0-2333 GCF_018294505.1 Triticum aestivum | reverse complement strand
ACGCCTTTGTCTGGTCGTTGAACACAAACGAAGTACGCGAAGTTGCAGCTATGGCGAACTTTTAATCTAAACAAAACCCAAAGTCTAAACGATGCCCTAAGGGCTGTATATATGGAGGAAGAGGGGGGGAATTTCGTGGCCCTTGGTGGAGGGATCCGAAATCAACCCTATCTCTTGTTTCCCCACACATACGGACTCTAAAAATAGCCTATACTTATGTATTTCGAAATTACATGGGCCTGGCCCAATAATAAGGTGACGCGGCACCTAAAATAGCCTCGGGACGAAATTTATGAAGTGGCATCTTGTATATTTCGTCCAAGGCTTCATGCACCCATTATGGTGGCTTCAAAGTCCTGAAATCATCACTTGTAACTCCGTTCTTGTTCCCCTTGCGCATGCCATCATCTCCATGCTTGTTCTTGCTCCAATGTTCATCCTTCTCCAAGCTAGGCCCTTCATTTGTAAGCAAAACAAATGTATCCAATTTAGGCAGCATCATATTCTCATGAATATTAGAATCATTACCAAGAAACGAAAGTACCTGGTAATTTAGTTGGCGTGCACGAGCTCTAGTAATTGGTCCAGTATGTATAGCAGCAGGGGCTGTGGGTGTAACAATTGTATTGATGTCCTCATCACCTGGATTAAGGGGTACTCGGATAGCCGGACTATGTACTTGTGCCGGACTATTGGACTATGGAGATACAAGATTCAAGACTTCGTCCCATGTCCGGGTGGGACTCTCCTTTGCGTGGAAGGCAAGCTTGGATATTCGGATATGTAGATTTCCTTCTCTGTAACCGACTATGTGCAACCCTAGCACCCTCCAGTGTCTATATAAACCGGAGGGTTTAGTCCGTAGGACAAGAACAATCATAATCATAGGCTAGCTTCTAGGGTTTAGCCTCTACGATCTCGTGGTAGATCGACTCTTGTAATACTCATATCATCAAGATCAATCAAGCAGGAAGTAGGGTATTACCTCCATAGAGAGGGCCTGAACTTGGGTAAACATTGTGTCCCCCGCCTCCTATTACCATTAGCCTTAGACGCACAGTTCGGGACCCCCTACCCGAGATCCGCCGGTTTTGACACCAACACTCACCGAGATGGGCTTCCAAACTCCCTGTTGCCTATTGCAACAATTTCGGTCCCACCGAGTTTGTACAATCGGTCTCATCGAGTCTGCTTGACCAATTCTCGGTTTGCTTATTACCAAAATTTGTCTCACCGAGTTTGTGTAATCGGTGAAACCGAGTTGAGGTTTTACCCTAACCCTTGCACATTGGTCCTACCGAATTAAGCTTGTCGGTCCCACCAAAAACTCTAACATTCACACTTTGACCTGAATCGGTCTGACCGAGTTTGACCATTCAGTCTCACCGAGTTTGGGAATCTGTGTGTAACGGCTAGATTTTGTGTGGAGGCTATATATACCCCTCCACCCATTCTCCATTTGTGGAGAGAGCCATTAGAACGTGCCTACAGTTCCAGCATTCATTTTCTGAGAGAGAACCACCTACTCATGTGTTGAGACCAAGACATTCCATTCCAACCACAAGAATCTTGATCTCTAGCCTTCCCCTTGTTGCTTTCCACTCAAATCATCTTTACACCATATCCAAATTTGTGAGAGAAAGTTGAGTGTTGGGGAGACTATCATTTGAAGCATGAGAGCAAGGAGTTCATCATCAACACACCATCTATTACCTTTTGGAGAGTGGTGTCTCCTAGATTGGTTAGGTGTCACTTGGAGCCTCCGTCAAGATTGTGGAGTTGAAACAAGAAGTTTGTAAGGGCAAGGTCATCGCCTACTTCGTGAAGAGCTACCCAAGTGAGGCAAGGCCTTCATGGGCGATGGCCATGGTGGGATAGACAAGGTTGCTTCTTCGTGGACCTTTCGATGGTTGAGCCCTCCATGGACTCATGCAAGCGTTACCCTTCATGGGTTGAAGTCTCCACCAACGTGGATGTACGATATCACGACCTATCGGAACCACGCCAAAAATATCCATGTCTCCAATTGCGTTTGCACACTCCAATCCCATCCCTTTACTTTGTTGCAAGTTGCTTGCTTTACTTTCCGCTGTTCATATACTCTTTGCATGCTTGCTTGAAGTGTGTTGTGAATGTTTGAAATTGTGCTAATTTCCAAAGTTAACTTGAAAAACTTAAAAACTGCTATCTTTTCTTGTTGAGGGTATAATCACCCCCCTCTAGACACCTCTTCTCGATCCTTTCAGTCACCGGAACTGCACCGGCTACACCAACTTGGCAGCTGGAGCTGCCTACTTCACCGGGCCG
This sequence comes from Triticum aestivum, assembly GCF_018294505.1. NCBI lineage: Eukaryota > Viridiplantae > Streptophyta > Magnoliopsida > Poales > Poaceae > Triticum > Triticum aestivum. Next base: position 26 of record NW_025248353.1, on the reverse strand, counting down.
CAAGATAGGTCGTACACTCATCTCAA
>NW_025248352.1:0-2333 GCF_018294505.1 Triticum aestivum | reverse complement strand
ACTAACAAGTGTGGGCTTGTTTTTTGCAGGTAGCTGATGTTTCTCCTGGTCTTGATGTTGCATGCGTGCTCTGCAAAAATCTGAATCTCAAGACGGTTGGTTGCAGTTGGCGATTAACTCTGAATAAATGCAGTTGGATTCGATTGGGTCCAAGCTCAAGCTCAAGCCCAAGACGAACTACCGCCTGAGCTCCCAGACAATGCCACCTTGATATACGCTGTGAACTGTCAGACGAGATGAACAATTTCGCCTGTAATAAGAGAGTATACTCTTTGTATTTCTCGATAATTTCGCCTGTAATAATAAATACTGATCAAGCATTCTCCAGCCATCGAGCATGTCGGGCCTGACTTCCAGACCCATGTTGCAGCAAGGGGTGTCGCATTTGCAAGTCTTAGAGAATTGATGTTGAGTGGGCTGTCCGGATGCAAGGAGTGGGAGTGGGAGGCGGAGGAGGAGCAGAGCAAAGTCATAGCCATGTCAGCTCTGGAGCTTCTTGCAATCGTGAACTGCAAGCTGACACACCTTCCTCCAGGACTTGCTAGTAACCGCAGCTACAATCTGAGAACCATGCGCCTACAGGATCTCACGCTCCTAGAATATGTGCACAACTTTCCTTGGGTTGTGGAGCTGAATGCCCTGAGATGAAGCGGATCAGCGGCCTCGCCAAGGTGCGGAAGGTCCACATCTACAATTGCCCAAAGCTGAAGCTGCTGGAGGGTGTGCAGGCGCTGGACAGCATGGAGCTGGATTGGGAACACTGGGAGGTTGCTGGACCAGATGCCCAAGGCCAAGGGGTATCTACAAGCCCAAGACGAAGTGCCGCCGGAGCTCCCAGAAGACCTTGTTATAATCAGGTGGGCATGCAGCTTTGAATGCAGTGACGACGAGATCAACAATTAATTTCACCTGTACGTAAATTTCTTGGATGGTTTGAGAAGGAGCATATATAGTATTGCTGCTCAGCTGCATGCGTCAGTAGATTAATTACATTTGTTCAGTTTCGTTTGTGTTTGGTAATGTAATTAAGGTGGTGTTGTTGTGACAAGTAAGACTAAGACTAACAAGTGTGGGCTTGTTTTTTGCAGGTAGCTGATGTTTCTCCTGGTCTTGATGTTGCATGCGTGCTCTGCAAAAATCTGAATCTCAAGACGGTTGGTTGCAGTTGGCGATTAACTCTGAATAAATGCAGTTGGATTTGATTGGGTCCAAGCTCAAGCTCAAGCCCAAGACGAACTACCGCCTGAGCTCCCAGACAATGCCACCTTGATATATGCTGTGAACTGTCAGACGAGATGAACAATTTCGCCTGTAAGAAGAGAGTATACTCTTTGTATTTCTCGATAATTTCGCCTGTAATAATAAATACTGATCAAGCATTCTCCAGCCATCGAGCATGTCGGGCCTGACTTCCAGACCCATGTTGCAGCAAGGGGTGTCGCATTTGCAAGTCTTAGAGAATTGATGTTGAGTGGGCTGTCCGGATGCAAGGAGTGGGAGTGGGAGGCGGAGGAGGAGCAGAGCAAAGTCATAGCCATGTCAGCTCTGGAGCTTCTTGCAATCGTGAACTGCAAGCTGAAACACCTTCCTCCAGGACTTGCTAGTAACCGCAGCTACAATCTGAGAACCATGCGCCTACAGGATCTCACGCTCCTAGAATATGTGCACAACTTTCCTTGGGTTGTGGAGCTGAATGCCCTGAGATGAAGCGGATCAGCGGCCTCGCCAAGGTGCGGAAGGTCCACATCTACAATTGCCCAAAGCTGAAGCTGCTGCAGGGTGTGCAGGCGCTGGACAGCATGGAGCTGGATTGGGAACACTGGGAGGTTGCTGGACCAGATGCCCAAGGCCAAGGGGTATCTACAAGCCCAAGACGAAGTGCCGCCGGAGCTCCCAGAAGACCTTGTTATAATCAGGTGGGCATGCAGCTTTGAATGCAGTGACGACGAGATCAACAATTAATTTCACCTGTACGTAAATTTCTTGGATGGTTTGAGAAGGAGCATATATAGTATTGCTGCTCAGCTGCATGCGTCAGTAGATTAATTACATTTGTTCAGTTTCGTTTGTGTTTGGTAATGTAATTAAGGTGGTGTTGTTGTGACAAGTAAGACTAAGACTAACAAGTGTGGGCTTGTTTTTTGCAGGTAGCTGATGTTTCTCCTGGTCTTGATGTTGCATGCGTGCTCTGCAAAAATCTGAATCTCAAGACGGTTGGTTGCAGTTGGCGATTAACTCTGAATAAATGGAGTTGGATTCGATTGGGTCCAAGCTCAAGCTCAAGCCCAAGACGAACTACCGCCTGAGCTCCCAGACAATGCCACCTTGATATA
>NW_025248351.1:0-2333 GCF_018294505.1 Triticum aestivum | reverse complement strand
CAGCATCTCATCCACAAGCAGATTAGGACAATGGCATGATAAAACACCAAAAATAGCTACACTACAGTAAGAACTATGAAGATGATGGCCAAGTGCACAACATGAAACTAGCCCCAGCTAAAAAAACGTCACACCAATCATCAACACAAAACACTTGTGGTGGCCGGAGGACCACCAGCATAGTAAGGAAGCATGGCCACATACATAACCAAGGCCTCAATCATTCGGTCGATGATTCGCACTAGTGCCAACCATGGCTATCGAGCAGGACAATCTCAGGACACAAGCGAGAGAGAGGGAGGAGACCAGGAACTCACCAAAGAGGGTTTCAAGTGCATCATCCTCGAGGAGCAACGTCAGAGAGCCACTCCCTGCATGCAGAAATTACACTCTGTCAATTCATAAATCAAGACAAGTTGCTGTTACAAAAAGTTCAAAGCGTGCATGTTTTGGTTCGACATGATAACATGGACCTCCACAACACTAAGCATGTCATCTTGAAAAGGGAATCCTAGGAAATATTTTAAAAAGAACCATGCAGGTGCAGATTTACTTGTTTCCGCAAGAAGCCAAAACAATACCATTATTAAGAGACCAATGTAAAGTGGTTAAAACACGCGTCAAAGCAAACAATACATGAATTGCCAACAAGCTGGCGCCTCTGGAACAATCAACAGATGAATGGCTTTGCGAAAGGTGTAGCTACCATAAGCAACTCTAACATGGAAGTACCACTACCAATGATTTTTAGGTGCTAATTATTGTCCTTGCATGAGTCTATACATCAAGCAGGCTACAATTAACATAATGTGCCTTGTGACCAAGTCCTAGAAAAACCCACATGTTGCTCTTGACCAAGTACATGTAGGCTAGCACTTCATATAACAAACAGTCTACATCAAGTATAATATGAATTTAACGATGGATAAAAGCAGTAGTTTAGATTTCAGAATAAAAGCACCAACAAAAGTCAGATAAGCAAAAGCATTGGATCATTGAAGATGTCCATCTCTGATCAAGTGTTGGTGTTGAGCCAGATAAGCAATCTCCAGATCATTTTAAAATCATATGGAATCCAATCACATCATCAACTAAGGCCCTGTTTGGAGCAGAGCGCGTGGAGCACCTTTTCAGCCACTCCCCAAATTAGAACTAGATGTTGCTCCGCTCCGGCGTGGAGTTGGAGAGCGGAGAGAGTCCGAACAGGCTCTAAGATAGTGAACCCAAACACATCAAAATCAGCAGCTACGAGAGGTACATTGAATAGGAAACTACGAGGCAAAAGCACACAAAATGGCCCTTGCACCTCAATTGCAAGACTGATTCATCACCATTAACAGAGAGAATCACATGAATTATACTTTATATTAGTATATCAGGAAGATACATGCATAACAACAGAATAAGAGAGATGGAGAACAGGACCCCCTTTCTTTTTTACAGTAACTAACTATCTCTGATACTCTGCTAACCTCCCCCTCTCTTTCTAAATTATAATATTTCTTTAAAACACTTATTAACAGGACATGTCAAGGTAAGGCGATCCAGATAATTCAACAAAGATGTCTTATGATGCAACTAAACAACCCTACAGCCATCAAAATCAAACTAACAGGTTAGAGTCAAGAAACAATTTCATTACTCCTCTCTTGAGAAAAACAAAATCCTAGAAATTACCTCTTCTCTACAAATACAACAACAATCACATGCTTTATATTTTTTTCAAGCATAAAATAGACAAGAGATAGTAGGGGTGGACATCTCGAATATTATATGGCTATAATGAGGACTTTGAATAAAACACACTCTGGCAGACGATTTTGTCAACCTGAGACATTCGTGCCTGGTGATAATTTGTGGACTCATTTTGCTCAAGTTGCTTACTAGACTGAAATAAATGAGCATATGCAAGTTTCTAAATACCATCAAAAGAAGCTTGAGAAAACAATTTTGAAGTGTCTGGATCCTGAAAGCTGGGGTAGCCCAAAAAATACCCATGTGCGCGGCTTGGCTTCGTAATATAATAAAATTAAAAGGTTTTATCTTTCAGAAACAAAAGGCACAATGTGACAACGTATTCATGATCAGACAACGGTTGGGAGGACATAATGTAACTGGAGCAAGCAGAACAAGAAAACTGACTAGTTGAAGTAACTGGCAACAACCCAGCCACGACATGAACTGAAGACCACAGCCTAGCAAGATAGTAGCATGTTTGTGCCTCGTCGAGTAGCTTCAATCCTAGTCCATCACTAGAAAACTGACTCCAGCTCCTATGTGTAATCAGATTAACATGTTAGAATGAAGCCCACCTTTCTAATCAATCCTCTTTT
>NW_025248350.1:0-2333 GCF_018294505.1 Triticum aestivum | reverse complement strand
AGGGGGGACACGCTCTCGCAGGCCGAGCAGCGAGCATGTGCTCCACAGAGGCGTTGGCGACGCGCTGAGCGCTCGTTTGGCATGCCAGCACGCTCGGACGAACGCAGTCACTGCATGGACCGTGACATCAGGCCACCTACGCACTAACAAGTATGTCTGGCGTGTAGTCCTTAGTAAACCGAGGTGTTACCATGGCTCGGTTTGGTCCCAGGTGCAGTAGAAGTAAAATGGTGATGCGGTTAAGTTACTGGACAGAAACTTTGGGGAGTTACTATGGTCAAACCACATCGATTCAAGGGCTGAGCTTTGGGGTTTTACTGACTCTTACTATGGTAAATAAGCTCAAGGAAAACCAGCTACATTGGAGCTAGTAAAAAGGTAGTTGCAGTAGAAACTACCATTTCAGCCCAGAAGTGGTTTTATTTTCTGTAGCCAAAATATTCCAAAGAGTGGTGAAATAATTTTGCTCAGAAATGTGCCCTAGGGTCCAAAGAATATTTGGGATTTTTCTCAGGATTTTTGGGGCAACATAAATGAGGGTTGCTTTGGAGGTCAAGGAGTTTAGCTAGGGTTTTGTAGGCAAAAAATGAATATTTTTCATTTAAGAAAAATATTCCAAGCAATATTGCTGGGTTGGCCAGGGGTGAAATGATGGATTTGAGCAGGAGAGGGAACACTTGGGTGAAAGTCAAGGGATACCCAAGTGGTCAAGTCCAAATGGAATGATTCAAAACTCCAAATCCAAAATCAACTCACCTGAAAATCAAGCAAAGAAAAGAGGGCAAAAACCAGGTTGTGACACAGGGGCAGCATTCGAAGCCTGGAGTTCCCGCTCTCACTCCTCGACCACCTCATGATGGAGGTTGGCGGCCCTGGCCTCCTCCAGGGGACTGGCGCAAGCCTGGCGAGAACCTGGGAGGGATACCACAGCACTTGCGTTGGCACGCTCATGCTAAAGATGCCCGTGGTTGATGGCGACCTTCAGCCGGTGCCACTCGTGTGCCAAGCAGAGGTCCTCCATCTCGAGGCGGGCGTTTACATCAGCAAGCTCTCCTCCAAGTCGAGTCAGCGCGCACATCGCCTCATGGAAAAGCTCATGGCGGACGGTGCTACGCCAGCGCACGAACTCTAGCGCGCGGCCAAGCCCACCCTTCGCGTCGGGGGCTGTCTCAGAGACGCAGAGCGGCTCGCCTGCCTCCGGCGGGGGGCTGGGTGATGTGATCTCGTGTAGGATTGAAAGTATGTCTAGAGGGGGGGTTGATTACTACTGGACCACATAAAAACCTAGCATTTTCCCAATTTTAATTCTTTGCAGATTTTAGCAACTTAGCACTAGTCAAGCAGTCAACCTACACATGCAATTCTAAAAGTATAGCAGCGGAATGTAAATCTTTGCATATGAAGGTAAAGGGAAGGAGTTTGGAGGGAGCAAACACAACTTTGACATGAAGAATTTTGGCGTGGTTCCGGTAGGTGGTGCTATCATACATCCACATTGATGGAGACTTCAACCCACAAAGGGTAGCGGCTGCGCAAGTCCATGGAGGGCTCCACCCATGAAGGTTCCATGAAGAAGCAACCTTGTCTATCCCACCATGGCCATCGCCCACGAAGGATTTGCCTCACTTGGGTGGATCTTTACGAAGTAGGCGATCTCCTTTCCCTTACAAACTCCTTGGTTCAACTCCACAATCTTGACGGAGGCTCCCAAGTGACACCTAACCAATCTAGGAGACACCACTCTTCAAAAGGTAATAGATGGTGTGTTGATGATGAACTCCTTTGTCAGGACCCCGACTCGATGCCACATCGATCTAGCATGTAACATCTCATATCACTTTGCGGGTCATGCACGGTATTCCCACGGGTGTCGTCTTACCTTTGCCCGGGACCGTTTGCGCCTTTTGGCACACGTATATGATAGTGTTGCTAGCATCCATATGGTAAGGAGCCCGGGCTGACATGGCTAGTCGTAAACCCAAAGTGGCACAGACTTACAGGGACAGGCATCCATGACCCAGCATCGAACGTGTCGGTCATCAGCAAGTGGATCTGGGCTGTAGCACTGGGCTAGCAAGACTCCCGTAAACCGGGCTGTAGCGGGCTAACAGGATTCCGGTATCCATCGCGTGACGTTTCCCCGAAGGGACAGACACAGGAACGAAGAAGGACACATGCCGGCCAGCCTAAGTGTTCCGGAGCAGTAGCAAGCTACCAAGGCTCGGTGGAAACACTAGGAGACATTTCCCGGTAAGAGAGGCTACTAAGAATAAACAACTAGATAGTCAGATCCCACACATACCAAGCATTTCAATCATACACACAATATGCTC
>NW_025248349.1:0-2333 GCF_018294505.1 Triticum aestivum | reverse complement strand
GTCCGGGACAAGTAGACCGAAACGATTCTGCATCTACTACTATTACTCCACACATCGACCGCTATCCAACATGCATCTAGAGTGTTAAGTTCATAAGAACAGAGTAACGCTTTAAGCAAGATGACATGATGTAGAGGGATAAACTCATGCAATATGAGATAAACCCCATCTTTTTATCCTCGATGGCAACAATACAATATGTGCCTTGCTGCCCCTGCTGTCACTGGGAAAGGACACCGCAAGATTGAACACAAAGCTAAGCACTTCTCCCATTCAAGAAAGATCAATCTAGTAGGCCAAACCAAACTGATAATTCGAAGAGACTTGCCAAGATAACCAATCATACATAAAAGAATTCAGAGGAGATTCAAATATTGTTCATAGATAATCTTGATCATAAACCCACAATTCATCGGATCTCGACAAACACACCGCAAAAAGAAGAGTTACATCAAATAGATCTCCAAGAGAATCGAGGAGAACTTTGTATTGAGATCCAAAGAGAGAGAAGAAGCCATCTAGCTAATAACTATGGACCCAAAGGTTTGAGGTAAACTACTCACACATCATCGGAGAGGCTATGGTGTTGATGTAGAAGCCCTCCGTGATCAATGCCCCCTCTGGCAGGATGCCGGAAAAGGCCCCAAGATGGGATCTCACGGGTACATAAGGTTGCGGCGGTGGAATTAGGTTTTTGTGGTCCGTTTTGATGGTTTGGGGGTACGTAGGTATATATAGGAGGAAGAAGTAGGTCGGTGGAGCCACGAGGGGCCCATGAGGGTGGAGGGCGCGCCTTGGGGGGTAGGCGCGCCCCTACCTCGTGGCTTCCTCGTCTGTTGCTTGATGTCCACTCCAAGTCCTCTGGATCATGTTTGTTCCGAAAATCACGTTCCCGAAGGTTTCATTCCGTTTGGACTCCATTTGATATTCTTTTTCTGTGAAACACCGAAATAGGCAAAAAACAACAATTTGGGCTGGGCCTCCGGTTAATAGGTTAGTCCCAAAAATAATATAAAAGTGTATAATAAAGCCCATTAATCATCCAAAACAGAATATAATATAGGATGGAACAATAAAAAATTATAGATACGTTGGAGACGTATCACATACTAACACCGATAATGCACCACAAGTAGGATGTAATTTCATTGCATAACTATTGACTTTCGTGCTTGCATAGGGAATCACATACCTTAACTCCAATATTCTTACTAACCACAACCATTTACTAGTACCTCCCACATATTATCATCTCTATATCGCAAAACTACTGCAAGGAATCAAACATATCATATTCAGTGATCCATAAGTTTTATGTAGGATTTCATGACTAACCATCCAAATGACCTATTCCTGTTGACTCTCTAAATAGATGTAAGTGAAGCATGAGAGTTTAATTCTTTCTACAAAAGACCATGCTCTAATAAATATAAATGAAGCAAAAGAGCATTCTACAAACAACGGTTTTCTATGTGAAGAGAAACAGGCAATCCAAACTTCAAATGATATAAGTGAAGCACATGAAGCATTCTATAAAGCCACACTCAAAATATATAAGTAAAGTGCAATGAGAATTCTATAAATCAACCATGGACTATCTCATACCAGCATGGTGCATAACAGAAAAATGAAAACTAAACACAAAAGACGCTCCAAGATTTGCACATATCACATGAACGAACCAAAGACGAAAACATACCGATACTTGTTGAAGAAAGATGGGATGCCTTCCGGGGCATCCCCAAGCTTAGACGCCTGACACTACAAAAAAAGACACATCCGTGACATTTTGTGCCTTACGAAATTTTTCTCTCATACTTATGACACTTCTATGATGATAATTGTGACAAAAACCCGAAATCATCATAGATGTGGTGGGGTCCTACTTCTATGACAAAAAATCATGACAGAAAATGGGCTTTTCGTCCTGGGCGGGCCGGAGACGTAGCTGCATGACATTCTTCGGGCCGTCCATGACGGAAAAAACCATGGTAGAAGCGAGGGCGCGGAAAATATCGGGGAGTTCCCGGTTACGGTGGGTGGTCGGGGGCCGAGCGATGCGCGTTTCTCTCATATGTACGCGTGTGTGTGCGAGGCATTGGGCTCTAACTGAACCCGAGCGAGGCGTTGGGCTCTAACTGAACCCGAGCGATTGCATTGTAGGCTACATGTTACTGAACCAGAGCTATCGATCGATCTCTTGCTGTTAACTGAACCCAAGTGATTCCTTCGCTACTGCTGCTAACTGAAGCCGATCGAACATTGCTGCCTCCTTCCCTGGATGAACAGTGAGCGTTGTTGAGGGGGTTTGGATGAACAGTTCCCGGTGGGGG
>NW_025248348.1:0-2333 GCF_018294505.1 Triticum aestivum | reverse complement strand
AAATAATAATATGTTTTGTATGCCCGAATTGCTCATGTAGCGACTAGGGGCTGTCAGTATCTTCCATACTAGGTGGGTTATTCTCACGATGAGTGGACTCCGCTCATCATTCACGAGAAAAATGGCTGGTAACTGGGATGCCCAGTCCCATGATCAAAAGAGCAAAATCAAATAAAAATAATTGCAAACAAAAACTCCCCCAGGATCGATGTTAGTTGGAGGCACCCGTTGTTTCGGGCAAGCCATGGACTGATGATTGTTGGTGGAGGGGGAGTAAAAACTTTACCATTCTGTTTGGGAACCGCCTATAATGTATGTAGTATGGAAGATATTGGGAACTCTTGGTTGTTATGTTGACAATGAGATCATACCTCTCAAAATTATTTATCTCTATTTTAAAATCGAGCTCTGGCACCTCTAAAAATTCCTGCTTCCCTCTGCGAAGGGCCTATCTTTTACTTTTATGCAAGTCAGTAGTATTCCTTCTCATTCCTACCTACTCTTCAGTTGGCAAGCATCATGTATTGGGGAAAGATCTAAGCATATATGGCCATGCAAATATATTTGATCATGAATTATTATTATTGACAATTATCTATATGATAAGTGAGTTGGGATGCGAAACACCAAGCCCCTATCTTTGTCTGTGTTCGATGGATGCTATTTGTTCTAATAATATGCTTTGAGTGGTAGCAATCATGGAAGACTATATGATAGTTGAGTATGTGGAGTTTGCTAAATCAAAGCTCTAACATAGACCCTTCCTGAAAATAAGATGAACTGTAATTGTTTGATGACTGAGAATGAAGTTTGCTAGTTTTCAAGAAAGTTTATGGTCTATGCTTTAACATGTGAATAGCTTGTTACTTGATCTTGAGAAGTTTTATGAGATGAACTACTGTTATGACATATAATCATGCTAAAAAAGGTGATTGAAATTATCATTGATCAAACTTGTGCACCTGCTAGCATTCACACTTCATAAATTCTTTCTTTTATCATTTACCTACTCGAGGACGAGCATGAATTAAGCTTGGGGATGCTGATATGTCTCCAACGTATCTATAATATATGAAACATTCATGCTATTATATTATCTGTTTTGTATGTTTACGAGCTTTATTATACACTTCTATATTATTTTTGGGACTAACCTATTGATCGGAGGCCCATCCCATATTGCTGTTTTCTTGCCTATTTCAGTGTTTCAAAGAAAAGGAATATCAAACAGAGTCCAAACGGAATGAAACCTTCGGAAGCATGATTTTTGGAACGAACGTGATCCAGGAGACGTGGAGCTAAATTCAGGGAAGCTTTGAGGAGGCCACGAGGCAGGGGGCATGCCCACCCCCTGGGTGCGCCCTCCATCCACGTGGGCCCCTCATGGCTCCCCTGACCGACTTCTTTCACCTATATATCTCCATATACTCTAAAAACACCGAGGACAACAATAGATTGGGGAGTTCCACCGCCGCAAGCCTCTGTAGCCACCAAAAACAAATCGGGACCCTATTCCGGTACCCTGCCGGAGGGGAGATCCCTCACCGGTGGCCATCTTCATCATCATGGCGCTCTCCATGACGAGGAGGGAGTAGTTCACCCTCGGGGCTGAGGGTATGTACCAGTAGCTATGTGTTTCATCTCTCTCTCTCTCTCTCTCTCTCTCTCTCTCTCTCTCTTTCTCGTGTTCTTGAGGTGGCACGATCTTGATGTATCGCGAGCTTTGCTATTATAGTTGGATCTTATGATGTTTCTCCCCCTCTACTATCTTGTAATGGATTGAGTTTTCCCTTTGAAGTTATCTTATCGGATTGAGTCTTTAAGGATTTGAGAACACTTGATGTATGTCTTGCCGTGCTTATCTCTGGTGACAATGGGATGTTCACGTGATTCACTTGATGTATGTTTTGGTGATCTACTTACGGGTTCAGTGACCTTGTGAACTTATGCATAGGGGTTGGCACACGTTTTCATCTTGACTCTCCGGTAGAAACTTTGAGGCACTCTTTGAAGTACTTCGTGTTGGTTGAATAGATGAATCTGAGATTGTGTGATGCATATCGTATAATCATGCCCACTGATACTTGAGGTGACAATGGAGTATCTAGGTGACATTAGGGTTTTGGTTGATTTGTGTCTTAAGGTGTTATTCTAGTATGAACTCTATGATAGATCGAACAGAAAGAATAGCTTCATGTTATTTTACTACGTACTCTTGAATAGATAGATCAAAAAGGATAACTTTGAGGTGGTTTTGTACCCAACCATAATCTCTTCGTTTGTTCTCCACTATTAGTTGCTTTGGAGTGACTCTTTGTTGCATGTTGAGGGCT
>NW_025248347.1:0-2333 GCF_018294505.1 Triticum aestivum | reverse complement strand
GATTCTAGCTATTTCAACAGGGTCGTATTTTCCGCGGATGTAAACGGCTGTCTCTATGTCCTCATGCGTGAACTTGTAATCATTACCAAAGACAGGCTTCATCGGAGTTAATTGTGGTTCCGCATTGTTTTCCGTCACATGTCTTGCACTTGGTGTACTCGAAGTCCCCGTCGTGACTTGGCTAGCCCTAGGATTTCCTGTCAGGGATGAATTGCACACATTGACTTGATCCTACAATGAACAAAGGTAGTTCATCATTAGTTTGTTACTTTTAGATATTAACATGTTAGGCCATATTGATCACCTGCACGCCTCCTTTCTGTGACACTGATTGTCGGTTCCTTGTAAATTCGTATTTTAAGTCCTGTAACAATGCAAACAATAATGAACATGAAGGAACATATTCATAAAAAATACAAAATGCACAGTATGACATACATGGAATTCCCTCCTTAAGTCTTTAATTTCGTCCTCGGCCTTCAACAACCTAGGATTAGTGCCAGTTTTAGTCTTCATGTCGATCAAGTCTTCACCTAGAGTCTGGTATTTGACATCAAATCTGTGCTCAATTTTCATTAACTTCCTGCCTACCTTCTTTTCATGATCAGCAATGCGTGCATTCACGACTTCAACTACCATTTCAATCTGTGTAAACAAAATAAAACCCCGTTGATAACAATAGCTAAATGAATGAGGTTCCATGACACCTATTTGTGATATTGCAAAAACAAATAGTCTTTGGAGTACACACTTGCTGGCTACTAAATTGTTGTCCTTGTGATGGTGCTCGATACGAATCATGTTGATGCACATGTTCATCTTTTTTTCTTGGAAAATTATTAGAATTCTCAGGCGGTCGTTGAGGAGCACAAATTTCCATGACAGCCTATTTTTTTAAAATATAATGAACCATTAGTACCAAATAAAAAATCGGATATAGAAAGTTCAATTGTAGATAGGTACCAGCCCGTTATGAAGACATCCTTTCTCGTAAGCATCGCTTCTTATAGTAGCCATCATTTCGTCCCATCGTGCGATCAATGGAGGGGGTCTAGAAGCATACATTAATCGGCCACTACGCACGTGCTCCCAGTACCAATACTACACAATAAATTAGTTCATCACCATACAGATATGCAACAGAACAATAATTAAAGGACATTAAGTAGTGATCTAGCACTAACCTGGAGCAGAATTAGATTTCCTTGTAGATTTACGTGATCTCGATTTCTAAACTTGTGAACGGACTTGAAGAAGTGATTAAGTGTGAAACATCCCCAGTTAAATTTTCGAAGGTTTTCAAGATCTGTAACAAGGTTGAGATATTTCAAGTCCACATAATGTTGTGCTATTGGTGCTAGAACAGTACCAATTGCGTACAGAATGAACCGTCTCAGGAAATCACCGTCTGGGGCTTTGGAAGCTCGGATCGCCGTTTCAAGGTCAGAAATCAAAATTTTCCCATTGTTTGCATAGGCGGTAAACAATTCTGTGTCGGTTTGATTTTCCAGATGTGGCTCTATATCCTCCCCTTCTATCGGAATGCCAAATATACCTTGCACGTCCTCTTTTGTTATATGAATTGGGGTTTTACCGATGGTAATGGATTTCGTGTCCATATCTATGCTCTTGGCTAGTCTAACCAACATTATGCGACGTAGAGTCACTTCATGCATCTGGGTTAGTCCGCCAAGACTGGTTTCTGATATGATGTACTTTTTGTGGTCTTCTGACAACAGTTTCATGGTTTTTCCGAACCTTGTCTGTGAGCATACTAACTTCATATCACCATGCTTTTCGGCGAGTTCCTGTTACATTCCATTAAATAAAACTGAGTACACATGAATTATGTGTATGAAACGATTGTACACAAACAGTCAATTACTTACCGCATCGGTAGTTTCGGAGATGGGCTTTTCTCCATTATTAAGGTTCGTATCTGAAACTGACATTGTTGCCTCGTATGCAATGATAAAATCAGGCTCAATTAATCTGAACAAAATTGGAACATGTATAACAAAATTAGCAGAGAATTAATTTTAACAAAATTAACTGGGTCATTTAACATATGATCCACTTATGGTTTAAGCACAGAACCTATTTGGGTGCAAAACCTATGAGGGTTCAACAACTAAAGCATCGGCGGACAACGATTATAAAGAGTTACGATCAGCAAATACCTTATCTCGGAGATGGTGCCACCGAGTAGATGGCGGCGGTTAGTGCGTCGGAAACTATAAGTGCCGGTATAGCGCGGTCGACGGCGCAAAGGAAAAACGGCGCGTTCACACGAGGAGGAGGCGGCGAGAAGAACACTGACGTCCGAGCCCTCA
>NW_025248346.1:0-2333 GCF_018294505.1 Triticum aestivum | reverse complement strand
AATCAGAATCACTTTGCTACACTCAACCAGTTCCTTGCTAACCAGCCAAAGACCTTCAGCAATTGTGTTGAGGCAACTGATGCTGACGATTGGCTCGTGGACTTATGCAAGCATTTCGAGTGCAGTAACGTCAGACCTGAGGACTTTGTCAAGTTTGCTTCCTTCCAACTCAAAGACCAAGCTGCAGAATGGTTATAGCAGTACAAGGATTCCAGAGGAGGCCGTGTGATTACCTGGGATGAATTCCGTCAAGACTTCAAAGCTCATCATATTCCTCAGAGCATGGTTGAAAGCAAGCGTGAGGAATTCCGCAACCTGAAGCAAGGTTCTACGTCTGTCTATGACTACAACAAGTTGTTTCAGAAGCTCACCCGCTTTGCTAAGCAGGACGTCCCTGACGAGAAGAGCATGATATACCAGTTCAGGGGTGGTCTCAGAGAAGAAATCTAGCTAGCTCTTGTTCTCTTTGAGCCCTTGAGGTACGATGAGTTCTACAACATGGCATTGAAGCAAGAGGCTGCTCAACTGAGGTGTGATGCTTCCAAGAAGCGAGTCAGAGATGCTACTCCTTCTTCCTCTACTCAAGTGGCCAAGCAGCAGAAGTATTGGCTTCCTCCTCCGTTCCGGCAGTCGTATCAGAAGAGCAAAGGTGGCAGTGGATCTTCCCACCCACCCAACCCTGGCTTTCAGAACAAGACTTCGTCTCAAGCTCCAAGATCGAGTGCTCCATATCACCATCCGCTTTCAGAGGTCACGTGCAACAAGTGCCAACAGAAGGGTCACTATGCCAACAAATGCTTCAATCAGAGGCGTCTCCCTCCTCTTCCTCCTGTGAGATCGGCAAGTATAGCTGTGGTCAAGCATAACCCCAAGTACGCTAAGGTCAATTTGATGAATGCAGCTCAGGCAGAGGACTCGTCAGATGTCATCATGGGTAACCTTCCTGTTAACGATATTCCGGCAAAAGTTCTTTTTGACACTGGTGCATCGCATTGTTTCATCTCGAGACCGTTTGCATCTAAGCATGGGTTGGCCTTGCAAATTTTGCCTAGACCATTAGCAGTTGTCTCTCTCGGTAGGCGCATGCATGCTAACACCATTGATCCGGATGTTACTATCACTTTGGGTGACTACAAATTTCTATCTTCTCCTTCGGTTCTTGGTGACTCGGATATTGATATTATTCTCGGAATGGATTGGCTCTCTAAGGACAAGGCTCAGCTTGATTGTGCTGTCAGGCAGATTCAGTTGACTCATTCGTCTGAGGATGTAATTGTCTTTGCCGCTCGCGATGATACAATTTGTCTGTTTTCTCTCAATGAGAAGGGTGAACTGGATGCCATCTCTCAAATTCCAGTCGTTTGCGAATATCAAGACGTCTTTCTAGAAGAGCTTCTAGGAATGCCTCCGCACCGGCCAGTTGAATTCGTCATCGATCTTGAGTCTGGCACGGAACCGGTTTGCAAGCGTCCTTACAAGCTCGGACCTGAAGAGTTGAAGGATCTGAAGAAGAAACTCGATATTCAAGAATGAATGGGTCTCATCCGACCTAGTTCCTCTCCGTGGGGTTGTGGAGTTCTTTTTGTGAAGAAGAAGGATGGAACGGACCGACTTTGTGTTGACTACCGTCCATTGAACAAGAAGACTATCAAGAACAAATACCCACTTCCCAACATAAGCGAGCTGTTCGAACAACTCAAAGGTGCCCAAGTATTCTCCAAGCTTGATCTCCGCATGGGTTATCACCAGATTCGTATCGGTGAGCAAGATATTCCCAAGACGGCTTTCAGGACAAGCTATGGTTCATATGAATACACTGTCATGTCTTTTGGCCTCGTCAACGCTCCTCCGACTTTCTCTCGCATGATGAATTTCATCTTCAACGCCTACACAAATGACTTTGTTTTGGTCTATCTCAACGACATTCTGGTCTTTTCGAAGAACAAGGAAGATCACACCAAGCACTTGCGTTTGGTGCTTGATAAGCTCAGGGAACACCAGTTCTACGCCAAGTTCTCTAAGTGCGAATTTTGGCTCGATGAGGTTCTTTATCTTGGGCATATCATCTCTGCCAAGGGCATTGCGGTGAATCCTGAGAAGGTGTCTAAAATTGTGAATTGGGAACCACCTCAGAACGTCGGTCTTGCAAGCTACTGTCAAAGGTTCGTTGAGAAATTTTCAAAGATCGCGAAGCCTCTCTCAATTCTTCTCCAGAAGCAGGTCAAGTACGTTTGGTCTCCGGAATGTGACATCGCTTTCAACAATTTCAAAGAGAAATTGGTCACCGCTCTAGTTCTGACTCCTCCTGATGAATCCAAACCATTCGAGGTCTT
>NW_025248345.1:0-2333 GCF_018294505.1 Triticum aestivum | reverse complement strand
AATCAGAATCACTTTGCTACACTCAACCAGTTCCTTGCTAACCAGCCAAAGACCTTCAGCAATTGTGTTGAGGCAACTGATGCTGACGATTGGCTCGTGGACTTATGCAAGCATTTCGAGTGCAGTAACGTCAGACCTGAGGACTTTGTCAAGTTTGCTTCCTTCCAACTCAAAGACCAAGCTGCAGAATGGTTATAGCAGTACAAGGATTCCAGAGGAGGCCGTGTGATTACCTGGGATGAATTCCGTCAAGACTTCAAAGCTCATCATATTCCTCAGAGCATGGTTGAAAGCAAGCGTGAGGAATTCCGCAACCTGAAGCAAGGTTCTACGTCTGTCTATGACTACAACAAGTTGTTTCAGAAGCTCACCCGCTTTGCTAAGCAGGACGTCCCTGACGAGAAGAGCATGATATACCAGTTCAGGGGTGGTCTCAGAGAAGAAATCTAGCTAGCTCTTGTTCTCTTTGAGCCCTTGAGGTACGATGAGTTCTACAACATGGCATTGAAGCAAGAGGCTGCTCAACTGAGGTGTGATGCTTCCAAGAAGCGAGTCAGAGATGCTACTCCTTCTTCCTCTACTCAAGTGGCCAAGCAGTAGAAGTATTGGCTTCCTCCTCCGTTCCGGCAGTCGTATCAGAAGAGCAAAGGTGGCAGTGGATCTTCCCACCCACCCAACCCTGGCTTTCAGAACAAGACTTCGTCTCAAGCTCCAAGATCGAGTGCTCCATATCACCATCCGCTTTCAGAGGTCACGTGCAACAAGTGCCAACAGAAGGGTCACTATGCCAACAAATGCTTCAATCAGAGGCGTCTCCCTCCTCCTCCTCCTGTGAGATCGGCAAGTATAGCTGTGGTCAAGCATAACCCCAAGTACGCTAAGGTCAATTTGATGAATGCAGCTCAGGCAGAGGACTCGTCAGATGTCATCATGGGTAACCTTCCTGTTAACGATATTCCGGCAAAAGTTCTTTTTGACACTGGTGCATCGCATTGTTTCATCTCGAGACCGTTTGCATCTAAGCATGGGTTGGCCTTGCAAATTTTGCCTAGACCATTAGCAGTTGTCTCTCTCGGTAGGCGCATGCATGCTAACACCATTGATCCGGATGTTACTATCACTTTGGGTGACTACAAATTTCTATCTTCTCCTTCGGTTCTTGGTGACTCGGATATTGATATTATTCTCGGAATGGATTGGCTCTCTAAGGACAAGGCTCAGCTTGATTGTGCTGCCAGGCAGATTCAGTTGACTCATTCGTCTGAGGATGTAATTGTCTTTGCCGCTCGCGATGATACAATTTGTCTGTTTTCTCTCAATGAGAAGGGTGAACTGGATGCCATCTCTCAAATTCCAGTCGTTTGCGAATATCAAGACGTCTTTCTAGAAGAGCTTCTAGGAATGCCTCCGCACCGGCCAGTTGAATTCGTCATCGATCTTGAGTCTGGCACGGAACCGGTTTGCAAGCGTCCTTACAAGCTCGGACCTGAAGAGTTGAAGGATCTGAAGAAGAAACTCGATATTCAAGAATGAATGGGTCTCATCCGACCTAGTTCCTCTCCGTGGGGTTGTGGAGTTCTTTTTGTGAAGAAGAAGGATGGAACGGACCGACTTTGTGTTGACTACCGTCCATTGAACAAGAAGACTATCAAGAACAAATACCCACTTCCCAACATAAGCGAGCTGTTCGAACAACTCAAAGGTGCCCAAGTATTCTCCAAGCTTGATCTCCGCATGGGTTATCACCAGATTCGTATCGGTGAGCAAGATATTCCCAAGACGGCTTTCAGGACAAGCTATGGTTCATATGAATACACTGTCATGTCTTTTGGCCTCGTCAACGCTCCTCCGACTTTCTCTCGCATGATGAATTTCATCTTCAACGCCTACACAAATGACTTTGTTTTGGTCTATCTCAACGACATTCTGGTCTTTTCGAAGAACAAGGAAGATCACACCAAGCACTTGCGTTTGGTGCTTGATAAGCTCAGGGAACACCAGTTCTACGCCAAGTTCTCTAAGTGCGAATTTTGGCTCGATGAGGTTCTTTATCTTGGGCATATCATCTCTGCCAAGGGCATTGCGGTGAATCCTGAGAAGGTGTCTAAAATTGTGAATTGGGAACCACCTCAGAACGTCGGTCTTGCAAGCTACTGTCAAAGGTTCGTTGAGAAATTTTCAAAGATCGCGAAGCCTCTCTCAATTCTTCTCCAGAAGCAGGTCAAGTACGTTTGGTCTCCGGAATGTGACATCGCTTTCAACAATTTCAAAGAGAAATTGGTCACCGCTCTAGTTCTGACTCCTCCTGATGAATCCAAACCATTCGAGGTCTT
>NW_025248344.1:0-2333 GCF_018294505.1 Triticum aestivum | reverse complement strand
GGCGGACTTAGGACTTTGGACGCTTGGCGTGGCGCCGGCTGCCTGGCTTTGATTTTATCTTTTTGCTAGACAATTCGTCTCGCCAAGAGATTTTTTTGTTGTTGTTGTTGTTCCATGTGGAAAATAAGAAGCATTTGTGTGTACATCTTGAGTTTCACAACTCGCCAATTTTGCCCAGTGTGTTGGGTTGTCCCGTACGTATGGATGACACTCCAGCCTCTCATGATTGGTCGTCCCGTCGGTCCGGCCGCTCTGTGCGGTCTTCGGGCTCTGGGTGCATGCCGGATCTTGTGCCACGATCTGGTCTGTTTATTTTTTCTTTTGTTTTCCTGTTTGTTTGTTATGGAGTTTTTGTGTATGTTGACTGCTTCGCAGCTTTGATTCTTCAGGGTCTTCTTCTTTGTCGTTGGGCTCTGCTGTTGGTGGTTCTTGTAGGCAGCGGAGGGAAGAGATTCAGTTGGGCAAGCGGCCTGTTGATTTCACTCTTGGTTCGTGGTTCTGTTGTTGATTGTTGTTGGATATTACTTTCATATGTGTGCTCTGTTCTGTCTCCGCAGGTGTTCCTTTTTGCAAGCCGGATCGGTCTGCGCAATATACTGCTCTTCGTCCTGGTTGTTCGCCCGTTTTAGGTTCTGGTATTTGATTGCTTCTCGCCCGTTTTTTTCTTCTGTGTATGCACGCTGTGTACGTCGGGCCGAGTAGTTCATCAGTCCACCGTCGGGTGCGGCCAAATTGGTTTACACATAAGTTAAATTACGTTAGTGTGGCCATGGACCATGGTTTAGCCGCAGAAGTGTTGTGTTTTTTATTGGCAAAGGGTGTAGGGAGCTGCGCGTGCGTGGTTGCTTGCATGGCCTCTGCATGTGGCCGCGTAATTGCTAGGTCCACTCCAGATTGTACGTGTGTGCTCGCCCTCATGCCCATGCACGTGGCTGCGTAATTGTTAGGTGTATGACCGGATGGCGGGGGAGATTTGATGCCGTAGACCTGATGTGTCTCGGCGTGGCATCGGCGGCAGCGGCAAACAAGAGGCTCGAAAAGAGGGCGTTCATGGCGCTGAGGATGCTGTGGCGACGGCCGTCATGGAGAACGGCGCCTTGGCATCCGTGGAGGCCGAGGATGAGGAGAAGAACTTGACGAAGTGGGTCATCTGCCTCGCGAAAGAGTGCGGCCACGGACTCCACGTCGTGTGCCTGACTCCTACGTACAGTTTATGTCTATTGACTGCTGCTATTGCTGTCGTCGGATATGGCCGATGCTTGTGTTCGAGAAGTTTAATTCCCGCATGAAAGGCAGGGGCACAACAGGGAGGCTATTTTATCTAATATACTCTACAAAAGTGACAAATTTCCAACTATGTTTAATGTTGTCTAAGCCGCTGGCAAATTTGGAGCACCTTGGCTGATAGAGAAAAACATGAGCTTAAATGTTGTTCTTCTGTTATCAAACTCATTCGATGCAAACCAGGGAGAATTGGGACCTAATGATGCTATATTGCTATAGCACCTGCAAATGGTGGTGCAGGAGTTCATAATGATGGGACTACATCTGGGGATAGAAGATTTTGCTTTTTTTATTCTAAAAAGTGATTTTGCAGGAGAAAGAATGGTTATGTCAACATTTTAAAAGATGATTCAAATCCTAAAACCAGAGCTACTTCTGAGGTGTTTCTTGCTTACCGGTGTTGTGGTTTGCTTCTTTAGACTTGCTTCCGCGCTCAGCAATATCCTTTTTCTATTCACTTGTCGGATCAGTTCAGTCAGTATTCTGGAAAGAATACTTCTAAGTAATTAGAAGTGCCATGCAACCCTTGGCATGCAGCACACCCTTTTGTCCGATTGAATCTTAATCTGAGGGTGTAGGAAAAAAGTGACAGAAACTTAAACTAAATTAAAGCAAACAAGCAAAAATTGAATAATTAATCAAATAATGAACAAATCAAATTCATATACAGAATTTCTCACTTAACGTGTCAATAGGCGCGGCGTGCCGCCGCGCGGGCATGGCTAGTAGATACTCCATTCCACCCCAACGAACATTTATGTGTCCCTGGATGTAGACAAAAGTAACCGTTTCAGCTTTATTTGCTCTTTTTTCACAAAACAAATTAGTTTTTTGTTCTGGTCCCTTGGGGAAAAAATCTTTTCAATGCAAAAAAATAGTATATGATTTTTAAAAGATAACAAAAGTACCAAAATATCTTGCAAACTGCCCACTCCCCGCTGCGAGAAAATAATAAAGCTAGTTGTGAGATCAGTTGTGTGGCTATAGTTGGACATGCTTCTCTGTTGTCGCCGCACCCTCCGACAAAACAAGGGCGCTTACAAAATGCA
>NW_025248343.1:0-2333 GCF_018294505.1 Triticum aestivum | reverse complement strand
CTAAAGAGGAATGCAACAAGGTAGTTTGTAAATCATCATAATATTTTGTTACAGTTTCACTACCTTGTTTTAAGTGTTGCAACTTCTTAATCATGTCACGAGTATAATAAGCAGGGACGAAAGTATGTCGCATGGCAAGTTTCAAATCATCCCAAGTAGTAGGTATATAATCAGGGTGTAACCGACAATATTCACTCCACCAAACCAAAGCATAACCAGTGAAAGAACCAACCGCAACCTTAACCTTTTTATGTTCATTGAAATTATGGGAAGCAAATATATTTTTTATGTCGAACTCCCATTCAATATATAAAGCAGGTTTAAAACGGCCATTAAATGGTGGTATAGATACATTAACCTGATCATGTGCATTTGGATGTTTGTGCACCTCTCGTGACGGTTGTGGTATTTGCAAAGGTGGTGGCACGTCTCCTGCGATCGACAAAGCCCATGAATTGACTCTGGATCCTGTCATGATTAGTAGACAAGAAACAAAACCCAAAAATAATGTTCCTATAACTACTAGGATGTGGTGGTAAAACGCTCACAGTAAAGCAAATATCAATGTCTTACAAGTTCTTACCATGCAGCAGGCGGTGATCGGCAACCAACGGTTTCAAGTAACTCCGAATATTGAGTAAAGCGATTGCCAGGGGAGCGTACGTATACACGGTGTAGAAATATGTGGAGCTGGGTTGGCTATATATGGTAGCAAAAGATTAGCAATAATCAATTCAAAGATGCAATGTTGAATAAACGCTCAACGACGGTACTGTGCTGGTCCCAGGCTACACCGGACTAGAGACGCGAGCCTAGAACACTAATGAGGTCACGGCGTAGCACAACTAGCATCAATGAAGGATACTAAGTAGCTCTTGACAGCAAGATATAAGTGAAGATCACAACGGCAGTGAAGATAATGATGAAAAACAACTGCCAAGCAGGATATACAACAACTCTCTCTCCAACTTTCCTATTGAAAAGTTTGAGACAATTTTCTGATAAATTCTTTCAAAGAATGCTACTAACTCAAGCTTTCCAATGCAAAAAGAATCACTCAATTCCGAGTTAATATGAGGAGTCAAAGAATTATAAAACTGGCCTGAAAAATTGGAACAAGTTGTGTTCACGAACTTCGGAGGGCAAAAAGACCTATTTAGAAGCCGATTTTGAGGTGTCAAATATTGAACTAGCTTCTGCAACTATTTAGATGCGGCTCGTCGCTATCTTCAATTTGAGTACTCACGGAGGCAAAACGGACTTCGTATGAGCAAGATACACCTGTTTTACTGAACAGTGCACAAAACAGATTCCAATCCGAATTCAGGTACGAGATTGATTCTAGATAGATCCGATTTTTTTTTTCTTCTCTCTTTTTTTTCTCACGTTTTTTTTTATTTTTCTTCTCTCTCTTTTTCTTTTTTTTTCTTTCTTTTTTTTCTCTCTTTTTTTTTCTCTCTCTTTTTTCTCTCCCTCTTTCCAAGACAAACTAGATAAGATGCAGATTGGATCAGGTGAAGATGTGAATGACCTCAACTATGATTATGACAATGAACAGTGCGTAGCACGTGGTGGAAATTAATAGATGGGATGGTGGACAGCGGAAGGGATAATGATGCAGCGGCGGCGTGACTAATGTGAACAGAACTCGAAACTCTAAAGGAACTAGACGCTAAGACCAGCAACTTACACGACGATGCAACCGATAATTCAACTATGCAAGCAATGAATAGAAAATTGCGAAGGCTCAGACTGGCTTGGACCAAGGATGAATAGATCTAACTCTTTTTTGTGGCTTTTTCTTGGACAATAGGTAAGAAAATAAATCTAATCTAGGAAAACTGGAAATTCTCACTGAGCAACCAGAAAACTGATACCACTTGATAGAGGCGGGGTGTCCCGATCTTTCGATGAGATGATAACTATCGATTTGGTGGAGACGACTTTGACGATCCGACTACAAACGTGCACGACGTTGCGCCTTAGCAATCGCTAAACCAACTCCGAGAGGTTATTGATCACGCCGGAGCACAATCAACCTGACCACGAAGGTCTATTCCTGCAAGCAATCGAAGAACAAGCAAGAATATGATAAAAGCAATCTGAATATTGCGAGTATATATGAAGTATTGATAAAGGTGGGGATCCGTAAGCGGTCTTGGTCTGGTCGTTGGACACAAACGAAGTACACGAAGTTGCAATGGCTAACTTTTAACTAAACAAATCCCAAGGAAAAGCTACTAGATGGATCTACTTATATAGGAGCAAGGGGTGGCGGCCAAGGAGGTGGGAGGACGTCCCAAGGCAGCCTAAAACTAAATCTAGGTCGTACA
>NW_025248342.1:0-2334 GCF_018294505.1 Triticum aestivum | reverse complement strand
TGGGACACAGTCTTTTACAGTATACATTTTTTTGGGCCTCAGAGTTTTTCCAGCCCACTTGTCAGTTTTCTTTTATTTCTTTTTCATTTTAAAGTAGGTCGCCGGGATCACTCTTTCTGTACCACACGTTTTTCTACATTTGTGCAATTAGATAATTTGATTCAAAAAGAGCCAATAAGGCATAATATTTCATACAACAGCCAAGCAAAGTAAATTACAATGATACAGATATACGGATAACTAGTCCAGTGAGCTAAAGCGCATTGCTGGTAACAGTATAAATCTGGTTTTCAGCTAAAATACAAATCTGGTAACAGTGAGATAACAGTACAAATCTGGTATTTAGCTAAAATACAACTAAATAAACAGATAACTAGTCCAGTGAGCTAAAACACATTGCTGGATGTGTGTTTTCTTCAGGATTCTTCTTCCTAGAGCTCCAACTCCTGAAGACTGAAGGCCAGCATCTGGAAATAAAAGATTATGATATTTTAGAAACATAATCAAGTGAATCCATGAATATAAAATTCTCATAACGATGAAAAATTGCTGCAAAACTTTAGATTTAACAGGAAACAATGCATATGAGATTCTCATAATAGCGAAAACGGAGATATATTTTGCAAATGATAAGTACCAGCACAGTGCAAGTTAACACAACAGATGGACAGTACAAGCTACAAGCAAATGATTTTCCACTTTAAAACAGGGCACATGCATCAATATTTATAGTCAGGAACAAATAAGATAGTGCTGGAAGAGGCCAAAGAGATGAAATACCCTGGGGCGGCCGAAGATGGTGAAATGTTGGTCTGCTTGTTCTTAGACAGCTCAAGGAGCACCTGATATAAAAAAAATAGGCGTTTAAAGGAGAAAAAATAGCCTGATTGTAGGCTCCAATCAGCCTGCATACAACAAGAAATAAAACTGTTAGGAGAGAGTATGCAGTTACCCGCAACATGCATAAAACAACTTTGATGATGTAATATTTATTAAAAATGATAGGCCAGGTTTCAAGTATAAACGACTAATGGAGCATGCAACAAATGTATACCAACTTAACTAATTCCACATGATCTTGTACGTTCCAATACACATGATCATTCCAAGATCAAGCTTATTCAGCCAATAAAATAAAGAGGATCACCACCATAATGGACCAATGGGTACAAATCGACCCAAAAATCCCAGCAGAAGCTAATGCACAAAAATAATCAACATTCCTCATAAGCATGCTGAATTAATCATTTAATAACATTTAGGTACCACAGTACATAACATCACACAATTAAAGAAGAATGTTCGACAGTTCAAGACATTCTGGAAAATAAATAAGGGATTGCACATGCGAACTGGTACTATGCATAAATGGCAATCTAACTCGGAACAAGAACAAATTTTCCCCATGCATGTCCCTCTACAACCTATATAGCAATTCTACATATGCTTCAAGAGGGCGGACAAACCCAGCTTGATTTGGTACATCAACCCATATAGACACATATCATGTTGAATAAGGAAAGCATGCATGGTACACTCATCCTAATCAACGTGGCAGTAGCACATTCTCATATGAATGGAACAAGCAGTCTATCTTGTGGTAGTAGCACAGCTTGATGAATGCCTGATGTCATTCTTTGCATATTAAAACTGAGACATTTAATTTTTTGCAGAATTGAATTGGTTCAAAACATGAAGTTGTTCTATCGAAAGTGTATCTGCATCAGACCTTAGCAATGACAAATGCAGAAGTAAAACAAAAGTAATATTCTTGGTCAACATCTAAATTTTAATGAACAACATATTATATCCATATGAAATCACGTATATAAAGAAGAAGCAAAGGCATGCAACTTCATTTATTAACTAGCACTGCCCTTTCTATTAGCAAAAAAGATAATTCATGAAAGAAAGATAAACAACAGCAAACAAAAACTCTACAGCTTAAATGACATCAGATGGCACATCGCTAAACACACAACAGTTGAAACACATACGATTGGAAAAGAAAAGATAGTCGACCATAAGACATAAAGCATCAGACAGCGGAGGAGGAATTCAATATGAACTCCCTTCCCAGGCAGGGAATCCTTAGCAGCAATAATGTGGGTCTACTTTAGATTGCAACTATTTTTACTTGATAGTGTTTTTGCCGGGTCTTGGAACTCAAGACCTCTTGTTGGCTCTACACCATATTAAATTTGTGTACCAGCCAATTCATTCAATCCAAAAGTCCAAACTGATGGACAAGTGGCAAAATGTTTTAAAAAGAGAATATCAAGAAAATGTATGTTTGACACGATATTTTTAAAAATAGTAGAGCATTGCCAAAAA
>NW_025248341.1:0-2334 GCF_018294505.1 Triticum aestivum | reverse complement strand
TAGCAGATCTTTGGAAGAACATTTGGAACATTTACGTGCTGTTTTTATTGCTCTACGTGATGCACGTTTGTTTGGTAACCTTGGGAAGTGCACCTTTTGCACCGACCGAGTATCTTTTCTTGGCTATGTTGTTACTCCACAGGGAATTGAAGTTGACAAAGCCAAGATTGAAGCTATTGAGAGTTGGCCGCAGCCCAAAACGGTCACACAGGTGAGGAGTTTTCTTGGCCTCGCTGGATTCTATAGGCGTTTTGTGAGAGATTTCAGCACCATTGCTGCACCTCTCAACGAGCTTACAAAGAAGGATGTGCCTTTTGTTTGGGGTACCGCACAGGAAGAAGCCTTCACGGTATTGAAAGATAAGTTGACACATGCTCCTTTACTCCAACTTCCTGATTTTAATAAGACTTTTGAGC
Source organism: Triticum aestivum (assembly GCF_018294505.1). Lineage (NCBI taxonomy): Eukaryota > Viridiplantae > Streptophyta > Magnoliopsida > Poales > Poaceae > Triticum > Triticum aestivum. Next base: position 1,918 of record NW_025248341.1, on the reverse strand, counting down.
TTGAATGTGATGCTAGTGGAATTGGATTAGGAGGTGTGTTATTACAAGATGGCAAACCTCTTGCATACTTTTCTGAAAAATTGAGTGGGCCTAGTCTGAATTATTCTACTTATGATAAAGAATTATATGCTCTTGTTCGGACTTTAGAAACATGACAACATTATTTATGGCCCAAAAAATTTGTTATACATTCTGATCATGAATCTTTGAAACATATTAAAAGTCAAGCTAAACTGAATCGTAGACATGCTAAATGGGTTGAATTCATTGAGACTTTCCCTTATGTCATTAAACACAAGAAGGGAAAAGAAAATGTTATTGCTGATGCATTGTCTCGTCGCTATACTATGCTTTCACAACTTGACTTCAAAATATTTGGTTTGGAGACCATCAAAGATCAATATGTGCATGATGCTGATTTTAAAGATGTAATGCAGAATTGTAAAGCAGGAAGAATGTGGAACAAGTTTGTTGTTAACGATGGATTTGTGTTTCGTGCTAACAAGCTATGCATTCCAGCTAGCTCCGTTCGTCATTTGTTGTTGCAGGAGGCGCATGGAGGAGGATTAATGGGACACTTTGGCGTGAAGAAGACGGAGGACGTACTTGCTACACATTTCTTTTGGCCAAAGATGAGACGGGATGTTGAGCGTTTTATTGCTCGCTGCACTACATGTCAAAAAGCTAAGTCACGACTCAATCCTCATGGTTTATATATGCCTTTGCCTGTACCTAGTGTTCCTTGGGAGGATATATCTATGGACTTTGTTTTAGGTTTACCTCGAACAAAGAAGGGGCGGGATAGCATATTTGTTGTCGTGGATAGATTCTCGAAAATGGCACACTTTATACCATGTCATAAAAGCGATGATGCTGTTAATGTTGCTAATTTGTTCTTTCGAGAAATTATTCGCTTGCATGATGTGCCAAATACTATTGTTTCAGATCGTGATACTAAATTTCTTAGCCACTTTTGGAGATGTTTATGGGCTAAGTTGGGGACAAAACTGCTTTTTAGTACTACTTGTCACCCCCAAACTGATGGACAAACTGAAGTAGTCAATAGAACGTTGTCTACTATGCTTAGGGCTGTTTTGAAGAATAATAAGAAAATGTGGGAGGAATGCTTGCCTCATATTGAATTTGCTTATAATCGTTCATTGCATTCTACTACTAAGATGTGCCCTTTTGAAGTTGTGTATGGTTTCCTACCTCATGCACCTATTGATTTGTTGCCTCTTCCATCTTCGGAGAAGGTTAATTTTGATGCTAAACAACGTGCTGAATTGATTTTAAAAATGCATGAGTTAACTAAGGAAAACATTGAGCGCATGAATGCTAAATATAAGCTTGCTGGAGATAAGGGTAGAAAACATGTTGTGTTTGCACCTGGAGATCTTGTTTGGTTACATTTGCGTAAGGATAGAATTCCTGATTTGCGCAAATCAAAGTTAATGCCACGTGCTGATGGTCCCTTTAAGGTGTTAGAGAAAATAAATGATAATGCATATAAACTTGAGCAGCCTGCAGATTTTGGGGTTAGTCCCACTTTTAACATTGCAGATTTGAAGCCTTATTTGGGTGAGGAAGATGAACTTCCGTCGAGGACGACTTCATTTCAAGAAGGGGAGGATGATGAGGACATCAATACAATTGTTACACCCACAGCCCCTGCTGCTATACATACTGGACCAATTACTAGAGCTCGTGCACGCCAACTAAATTACCAGGTACTTTCGTTTCTTGGTAATGATTCTAATGTTCATGAGAATATGATGCTGCCTAAATTGGATACATTTGTTTTGCTTACAAATGAAGGGCCTAGCTTGGAGAAGGATGAACATTGGAGCAAGAACAAGCATGGAGATGATGGCATGCGCAAGGGGAACAAGAACGGAGTTACAAGTGATGATTTCAG
>NW_025248340.1:0-2334 GCF_018294505.1 Triticum aestivum | reverse complement strand
ATGCAAGATCGACACGTAATTGCTTACGCTTCACGGCAATTGCACCCACATGAGGAAAATTATCCTACTCATGATCTAGAGCTTGCAGCCGTAGTCTATGCACTTAAGACCTGGCGACATTACCTCCTCGGTAATCGTTGCGAAATATTCACTGATCACCAAAGTCTAAAGTATATTTTCACCCAACCGGATTTGAATCTCAGGCAGAGACGTTGGGTTGAATTGATCACAGACTTCGACTTAGGAATAACCTATACCCCAGGGAAAGCCAACGTCATGGCCGATGCGCTAAGTCGTAAATCTTATTGTAACAACCTGATGTTACAACAAAGTCAACCGCTTCTCCATGAGGAATTTCGGAAGCTTAACCTTCACATTATACCTCAAGGTTTTCTTTCCACCTTGGTAGCAAAACCTACTCTTACGGATCAAATCATCGCTGCCCAAAGGCGAGATAAGGGTATATCTAAAATCAAAGAGAACATTGCTAGCGGAGGTGCTAGTTGTTTCTCCACTAATGATCATGGTGTTGTGTACTTTGAGAACCGTCTAGTGGTTCCCAAGAACCAGCATTTACGGCAGTTGATCCTTAAGGAAGCTCATGAATCTCCTCTCACCATTCATCCCGGTAGTACTAAAATGTATCAGGACCTACGCCAGAGGTTCTGGTGGACTAGGATGAAAAGAGAAATTGCTCAGTATATTGCTAATTGCGACGTCTGTCGTCGTGTAAAAGCAGAGCATCAACGGCCTGCTGGCACCCTTCAACCCTTAGCTATTCCTGAATGGAAATGGGATAAAATTAGTATGGATTTTATTACCGGTTTTCCCAGGACCAAGAGAGGGAATAATGCTATCTTCGTCGTGGTCGATCGTCTTTCCAAAGTAGCTCATTTCTTACCTGTTCGTGAGAGTATAACCGCTAGTCAGCTGGCAGACTTATACATCTCCCGAATAGTGTCTCTCCATGGTGTTCCTTTGGAAATTAACTCGGATCGAGGAAGTCTTTTCACCTCTCGATTTTGGGAAAGCTTCCAAAATGCTATGGGAACCCGTCTCTCCTTCAGCACCGCTTACCACCCTCAGTCGAGTGGTCAAGTGGAACGCGTCAATCAGATTCTAGAAGACATGCTTCGAGCCTCTGTTATCTCTTTCGGAATGGACTGGGAGAAGTGCCTTCCATTTGCCGAATTCGCTTACAACAACAGCTATCAATCTAGCTTGGGTAAAGCCCCTTTTGAAGTTCTCTATGGACGACGATGTCGAACACCCCTTAACTGGTCAGAGACCGGGGAAAGACAATTCTTTGGCCCGGATATGATTCAGGAAGCAGAAGAACAAGTTCGTATCGTTCGTGAAAAGTTGAAAACAGCCCAATCTCGTCAAAAGAGTCAATATGACCGAAAACATAAGGCTATGACTTTCGAGGTTGACGAGAAGGCTTATCTTCGGGTCACCCCTCTGAAGGGAACCCATCGATTCGGTATCAAAGGCAAATTGGCTCCTCGTTACATTGGACCTTTTCGCATTCTCGCCAAACGAGGAGAAGTTGCCTACCAGTTGGAACTACCTCCGCACCTCTCCAGAGTTCACGATGTCTTCCACGTTTCTCAACTCAGGCGTTGCTTCTCGGATCCTATCCGTGAAGTGGACCACGAAATGCTTGATCTCCAAGATGATCTTACATATCGAGAGTACCCCATCCGTATCCTCGATCAAGCCGAACGTACTACGCGACGTCAAAATATCAAGTTTCTCAAGGTTCAATGGTCGCACCATTCTGAGGATGAAGCAACTTGGGAAAGGGAGGATCGTCTTCGACTCGAGTATCCCGCCTTCTTCCCAGAGGAACCCAAATCTCGGGACGAGATTCTTTTGAGTGGGGGTGAGTTGTCACAACCTAGCTAGTCATGCATTAGAGTGTTGCATCATGTTTACTCATTCATCAGAAACTTGAAATGGGGATGACAGAACCCCCAGTCCCCTCTGAAACCAACTAGGGTTACTGAAATAATTTTTCAATGAACCTGAAATGCCCTTCTAAAATGCCCATCATTTTTGCCTTGGTTCAGAACCTCTGCCAAAAGTGGTGCACATTTTCCTAGGCCATCCTAGGGTTTTTGAATTAAATCATAAATATTTGAATTTGGGCATTTAAAATAATATAAAATATTTAAATGCTCAAATATCTCCAAACTAAAATGTTTCATGTTGGAAATAATCCAACTATGGGCCAGGAATAGTTTGGTGATTTTTGAAGTTGCCTAGGTATTTTATTTAATTCAACAAAGTTGCAGATATATTAAATAAAAACAGAAACAGAAAGAAAAGGGG
>NW_025248339.1:0-2334 GCF_018294505.1 Triticum aestivum | reverse complement strand
ACATGCAAAATACATGGGGAGTCATGGTTATCACAAACCAAATGCAATTCATATGTCTTCCATTGAAAACAACCAAACTTTGGCCGGTGTTCTTCGCATTGGTTCCTTCTATCCTCAGAAGCAGCAGGGGACGAGGAGATCATGGGCCGGATGATGCCGACCCATTGTTTTGTGTTCACATGCGTGGATGTTGTTATCCATTGCGTGTTCACCTAATTGGCCGGCCTCTGTTTTCATTTGTTAAATTGGTAACACATTTTTATTTTCTCTTCGGTTTGCAACTTCTTTCAAAAGCAGCAAAAAGAAGATAGCACGGTCAGGTTGCCTCTTACTTTGTGTCACCGGTTTTACATGTCTTTTGTTTTGATGCACATATTGATAATTCATGTATGCAATACAAGTTAAGCAGGATTACAGATCACACGTGGAATGCCACTTCAGTCAGTTATCAATATGACCCTATCAGGTACATCATTGCCTCCAAATAACTATATGTTTAGTAGATGTATCGTGGTCTCTTTGGAAGTTTCTTCCTTCTCTTCAGCTGTAGTTCATTGTGTACATTTATACCGCAACATCGATTTTACCAGTGATGAAAGTCTTCACGCCTCCTTAGGAAGTGCATTACTTATGATGGACTCTGTTTGTCAGCTGGCATCTCTTATATATTCCAGGAAGTCTGTTATGCTATCATGGAAACCTATATATGTTTGCTGGCATCCATTTTATCTCTATTGTATAGAGAATTCTTTCAAGATGTAGCAGTGCATGTATCATATGGTTGAGAAACTAAACACCTGGTTTAGTCTCTCTAAAAATATCTGGGAACGAGAAAGTCGGTATCAATCACTATCCATTCACTGATACACCATAGTAGTTGATTCAGGTCATTCATGACTTATTGCGACATCGAATCATTCTGGTTTCAGTTTTTCATTTAGTTCAAAAAAAACTTCTTTGTTTTTCTCTTTTGAGCTAATCCGTGTGTTGTCCAGTTTCATTTTGTGTTGTACATCAGGAAGGGCAATTATTCACTCACAATCTAAACTTATAAGGACATACATTTCGTAGTTAGAAAAAAAATAGGCATTGCTAAACTTACAAGGTCAATGCGCACTTTATATCCTCGGTTATAGTTCTCTATTATGGTCGACTACGAAGAACTTTACAGATAGCAACCAGATGTACCTGAAGGCGGGCCTCTTGCCCTCGACCTTAAAGAACTTTAATGCTATATCGATCGGTAAGTTTTTTCATTTGGGATTTGTTAGTATTGGGATAGACACCCGATTATATAACCATATCAGTTGATATATCTTTTATTTTTATCTTATATTGGAGCTTTGTAATTACCAAAGCTGGTTGGTGAGAATGATGCCGAGTATAGGTAGAGAGAGGGCTTTGCCTTAGTTGCCGTGCGAGAGGGGAAAGAAAGAGTGGCCCTAATAGTTTTGGATTTGGTTCATAAAAAGAAATCAAGAATGCGAAAACTACAATTGACAAGTGAATTTTCGTTCCAATATTTGTTTATAGAGAGTTTGTAGTGCAATGTTGAGTGGAAGAGATGCGCATCAGCCAGCCGCAGCACGCTGGTGACGTGCTAGCTGTGCCTCGGGGACACGGCGGGGGTGGAGGTGGAGCTGATGGTGGATGAGGAGCCGAGGGGGGAGGAGACAGATAAAGGGGGAGGACAGATGCGGAGGTAGGGACCAAGAACTGTACAATCTGCCTCCTCTAACTTTACTGACATTCAACGCAGAACTTTATGACTAAATCCGTGAAAAAAAACCCTACCTGGTGCTATGATATAATTAATGACTAGTCGGCTCGGCGCGTCCTTAATTAATCAGCAGCCCATACCATCATGCGTGACATGTAGCTCTGTAACATTAACTTGGGCAATGCACGCCGTTGTGCACACGAGGAATCTAGAGGACATGAAGGCTAGCAGTACTAGATGCCAGAAGAATCTGTAGGCCACTGGCCCACACAGCATGCAATACGGCTCCATATACGTACTCAGAAATAATCAAAGCCGAGGAATATAATGCATGGTTGGGACCGCAGTGGGGTAGGTTGATTTGACTGCAGTGGAGATGGACGGCAATGATTTGAGTTGTGCACACAACTAGTTAGGATAAATCCACATAAAATAGCAGTTCAACATCTTTAACATGCCACTGGATAAAACGCTAAACCAACGCTCCACCGCTAAATAACAGCAGTTCGACATCTTTAACATACCGCTGGACAAAATAAAACGCTAAAGAGTCGCTCCACAACTAAGTAAATGGTTGGGTTGGCTGCATCAGATCAGAATCAGATACCGTATTT
>NW_025248338.1:0-2334 GCF_018294505.1 Triticum aestivum | reverse complement strand
TCGGATGCATGAGATGAACAAGTATGCAAAATGAAATGCACATGATGACATGACTAAGTGCAACATGCAAGCAAATGACATGGCAATGACGGTGAATAACTGGCAGACACCTGGCGCATCCAATCCGGGGCGTTACAACGCCGTGCTCCTTGCTCGCGGGGACGCGCATGAAGGCACACCTCCAAGTGGTGCCCAAACACCTCCCTCGTCATACCGGTCAGGTCAGAGGCTCTCTAGATGGAAGCCCCCGAGCCCGTCCTGCGGGAGGCACCGGGCGTGTCTTCCTATGCGGGTGGGAGAGGCGCCCCAGTAGTGGGCGCGGAGCCTGAGGCACCTCCAGCGGGCATCTCGGCCTCTAGACGACTCTTGGGGAGGATCTGCTTATTCGTGGGGGTGACCTCGGGAGGCAGGTTGCCTCCCTTGTCGTTAGAGTTTTCGGTCACTACGGCTCAGTAGGCACGCTCAGGAGAGCAGACTGCATCCTTCTCATCGCAGGCGACCATGATGATGCCGCTGCACCCTGGCATCTTGAGGACATTGTAGCCATGATGACAGCTGCCATGAACCTCGCAAGGGCAGGGTACCCCGGGATGGCGTTGTACGGGAGGCTAATGTGGGTGACGTAGAAGTCGATGAGCTCGATGTGGTAGTTGTCGCGCTTGCTGAAGGTGACAGGGTGGCACACCTGCCCCAAGGGGACGGTGGAGCCGTTGGTCACCCCAGAGAATGGCTTGGTGGGCATGAGCTGATCATAGAGCACCTGAAGCATGTCGAACGTCTCGACGGAAAGAACATTGAGTCCAGTGCCACCACCGATGAGAGTCTGGTGACAGGGACGTTGCTGATGGTGCGCTTTGCAGAGCATAGGGAGCGCGCCAGCGGCGGCAGAGCACTTGAGGTGGTCCTTGGAGTCAAAGGTAATGGCGTACTGTGACCACCTAAGGGGACGCGCGGCCTCAAGCCTCGGGAGGGCCGTGTGCACCTCACGAGAGAACTTCTTAAAGATGTGGTTTGACACGGGGGCCTGGGCAAATTGTAAATTGTACATGAGTACATATGCAAAAATCTGGACTGAACTGACTGTCAATTGTTGCTCCAAACCAAATTAAACAGGAGTACATATGCAAATCTCTAAGCTGAATTGATTGTCAGCTAATGCTCCAAACTAAATTGAAATAAATGGCAGCTACTGCCTGTAACAAAAGTGATCTTAATGGCACCCACACCTTATCTTGAACTGAACTAAGTAGCAGATACTACCCATAACTGTAGCAACCCGACCCAGATGGATCGAAGTCTCTGTGCTTAAGTGTCATCCCTGGATCGGTATGCTGACACACACATTACTCGAGGATTTATAACAGAGGTAAATCACATGTATAAAGCAACATAAATACTATTACCTCAATCCATATAGCGGAAGTAACATCAAAGTTATGGAGTTCCCAACAACGCCAACGGCAAAGTTGAGTGTAGACATCGTAACCCTAACGTATCACTTATTCGTCGTATGATTCCTGCAACATGAGACATTGCAGCCATGTAGGTCAGTATATTGAATGTACTGCAAATTCACATCATAGGACAATGATGAATAATAACTATCACTACATGCATATTTGGCTGATGGAGGCTCTAATTTTAATTTTTGCATAAAGACAATTTTTTCCTACAACAAAGGAATATATTTTATTTAACTACAAAATTTGTTGAAAAATATTGAGAAGGTAACCCCAACTCAATACCAAAATAATATTAATAACCCAACAAATTAATTAAGTAAAGTGATGAGATCAAATCAATAATTCAGGTACCAGATACTCACAATGCCCATAACCTGTTGGAAATATGCCCTAGAGGCAATAATAAAAGTATTATTATTATATTTCCTTGTTCATGATAATTGTCTTTTATTCATGCTATAACTGTATTATCCGGAAATCGTAATACACGTGTGAATACATAGACCACAATTATGTCCCTAGTGAGCCTCTAGTTGACTAGCTCGTTGATCAATAGATGGTTACGGTTTCCTGACCATGGACATTGGATGTCATTGATAACGGGATCACATCATTAGGAGAATGATGTGATGGACAAGACCCAATCCTAAGCCTAGCACAAAGATCGTAGTTCGTATGCTAAAGCTTTTCTAATGTCAAGTATCTTTTCCTTAGACCATGAGATTGTGCAACTCCCGGATACCGTAGGAATGCTTTGGGTGTATCAAACGTCACAACATAACTGGGTGGCTATAAAGGTGCATTACAGGTATCTCCGAAAGTGTCTGTTGGGTTGGCACGAATCGAGACTGGGATTTGTCACTCCGTGTAA
>NW_025248337.1:0-2334 GCF_018294505.1 Triticum aestivum | reverse complement strand
GGGCTTTAGTGCCCACACTTTAGTGCCGGTTATAGAACCGGCACTAAAGGGCCTTACAAACCGGTGCTATTGCCCGGTTCTGCACTAGTGGTAGTAGCTTGAGAGGGGTTGATCGGGACGAGAGACGCGATACACAAGACAAGGATTTAGACAACTTCGGGCCCCGGAAAACATCATCCGGAATAGCCCTATATGCTGTTTGTGGCTAGATCTCATTATGCTCATGAGGGAGTCGCCGCATAGGCCGGCTCTCCTCTTAGATGTGTCTAGCCCTAGAGATTATTTTTCTTGTCCCTCCTGGGGAGCCCTGCCCCTCCTTATATAAGTTAGAGGGGCGAGTTACATGTGGAGTCCTAGTAGGACTAGGACTAGTCTATCTTCTCTTACAAGTTGATTACTTGGGAAGTCCTAGAGGGGCGAGTTACATGTGGAGTCCTAGCAAGTCACTACTTGGGAAGCCCGGTTTTTCTTCCAACAAATTAGAGGCAAATTATCATATATTATCAGCCGCCGTCTGCACTGGATGGTTCAATGGGCAGGTGCACAAGTCGCCGCCACTACAGTTTGGTTAACTTCAAACAGCCAGTTGGAAGGAACCATTGGCCGAGTTGCTGACACGGCTCATACGGGATCATTTATAACCCGCCGCAGTCACCTCAACCTTATGTGGGTTCACATCACGCTATCAACGCTAATGATGTATACCTTCTGTTATGGTCAAATGTGGAGAATCTCAAGGCAACTACTCGAGTCGTCTTGTGACTCGGGGGCTACAATGGTATGACTCGGCAAAATTAGCCGGTTTCAATGAATTCAAGAACTCCGAGTCATTGAAGGGAAAAATAACCTGGGCCGCGGAGATTACTGCTAGATCGATGAAAATTTAAAAGCCGTTAGAAGATTTCCGGCTCAAAATAAGGACTCTGGTTTAAAATCCGATTCAAGAGACATCTTTCTCCCGCAAAGCACTGAAGCTCTCAAATCCGGTTCAAAAGCTGGCCCAGGGTAAATTTGTCCCTCACAAATTTTTGAAGCTCTCAAATCCGGTTCAAAATCCGGCTCAAGGTAAACAATATGCACAAAAACAAGGCAAAGATAAACAAGTGAACATTGCATTATGAGAGCAAACAACATGTTCAGGACATTACAAGTTGGAAGCAAAGACTGGGTTCACAACATTACATGTTTCGAAGCAAATAGTTGGAAGCAAATGATACATATCGGTTCACATCATTACAAGTTCAAAGCAAATAGTTGGGTTCTACTTATTTTTGTTGAGCTCCCATGTCCTCTCTATCCATCGAAGCCTTGAACTAGGTTCATGATCCTTGAATGTTACGAAAATATCACGATATTTCCTTTCCAACATAAGATGGGAAGCATAGAAATGCACATCACTCCCAGGTTTAGCACCATCTGCAATCACCATGTTCATCATGTCTCCAATCTCCTTTCTTGTTGTATCCTCTCCTAGGTTTCCCTTTCTCTTTTCTCTTGCACCAAAGAGGTCAACCATACGTACAAGTGCATCAGTTTTAACACTTTCATTTGACCACTTCTCATTCATCCTAGGACTTGGCGAATAAGAACATGGCATCTTCTTCCCAATCTTGGCACGCTTCGTACGAGGTGTAGCTTCGACGTCATGACTTTCACAACCTGAATCATCATCCATATTAACGCGAGATGAACCACTTTGATATGTGGGAATTGGCACCCCTAGCATGTTCATTTGTGACACAGCAAGCATCAAACACCTCTCTCATTTTGTCCTCCTCTGCTAATGGAGCATACCGGAACTTGGCAGCTAGATTTGCCTGCAATCATATACCAGGACTCACGGTTAAATAATGGTAGAAGAACATCACTCACTACTTGAATGAATGACATGGCAACAAAATACCTTTATCTCAATTGCCCACCACTCATCTATAGCTGCAATGGTCTTTGTATATTCATCTCTACCAATGCCAGTTGCTTTTTGAGTCAATGTCTTCCATACACTGTAGTCTGCTCTACATATATCCCATCTATTCTTCAGTTGGTCGGAAGAATAATTTCTCCCGGAGCGCTCATTGAACTTTCTAACCAAATTAGCTTTTTCAATGTCGGTTGAAGTGGTGCCACCACGGTTATTAGCTCGCACCTCCTCTACACATGCATCCATAAAAATGGTATGCGCTGCACTGTCCCAGTTTGCTTTAGGGGGCTTGGTTTTCTTTTCTTTCTCCATCTACAACGTCTATCATTAGCACAAAGCAGTAGCCACACAGAAAAGAACTCTTGTTCCTTGTACAGAGAAGAATCTAACAAATAAACTAACATCATCTACAT
>NW_025248336.1:0-2334 GCF_018294505.1 Triticum aestivum | reverse complement strand
AGATTGGAGCTGTTCCTGGGATAAGATCTATGACGAACTCTACATCTCTGTCAGGTGGAACACCTGGCAGTTCCTCTGGAAAGACATCCGGAAAGTCACGGACTACCGGGATATCTTCAAGGTCTGGAAGAGAGCTGGCATTAAGAGAATAGAGCTGACGCTTTGCAACTCTGGTGGAGACGGTGACTATCTTGCCAGATGGGTGTGTAAGCTGAACAGATCTTGTGTAGCAATCAATCTTGGCATGATGAGCTGTCATCCAGTCCATACCCAAGATGATGTTAATATCTGAGGACTTGAGGGCTACAAGTGATGCAAGGAATACAAGTCTGTCAACAAGGATTTCGTTACCATGGCTTACACTAGAGGTTTGCCATTTGGATCCAGGAGTTTGGATGACTAGCGGAGTTGGCATATCACAAAATGATATGTCGTGCAAACGAGCATAACCTTCAGAAATGAAGGAGTGAGATGCTCCAGTATCAAATAGAACTGATGCTGGGTGACAATTGACAAGGAGTGTGCCAAGAACGACATCTGGATCATCATGAGCGTCTTTAGCTGAGACGTGATGCACACGTCCACGTTCAGTGGGGGCTGACTTGACACTGATCATCTTGCGTGATGGCTTAATACAGCCAACAGTCTTCTCGGGCGGGGGTGGAGCATAACTAGTCTGAGAGCAATCACGTGCATAGTGTCCTGGCTTCCCGCATGTGAAGCAAGTCCCTGAGGTTGGACGGGGACCCGCACTGACAAACGGTCTACCAGTAGGCCTAGGTGGAACATACGACTGAGCTGGAGAAGGCACCACATAGGCTGGCCTCGGTGCATATTCGGAAGGAATAGCGGAGTTTGGAACCCAAATCCGGCGTTTCTGGGAACTAGAACCGGAGGAAGATCCCAAATCACGGTTGTGCTTACGAGACTCCTCGTAAGTGAGTTGAGCTGTCTCTGCATTGATGGCCTTGTTCACAAGGGCTTGGAATGTATCACAATGATGCAGGTGGAGATCACGACGCAACTTGGGGTTGAGACCCTTCCGGAACCTAGCTTGCTTCTTGGCGTCCGTGGACACTTCTTCTGTGGCATAGCGGGCAAGGTTCTCGAACTCTCTGCTATAAGCATCAACAGCCATCTTACTCTGGGTGAAACTACAGAACTCTTCTCTCTTGCGATCAATAAGGGCCTAGGGAATGTGATGCTCGCGAAAAGCCTCAGTGAAATCCTTCCAGGTAGGAATCTGGCCAACTGGAAGCATAGCCTCATAGTTCTGCCACCAAAGACTAGCAGGACCTTCTAGGTGATATGTGGCATAAGTGACCTTGTCATCTTCAGCTACGTTCGCGGAACGCAGCTTATGGGTGATGCTACGGAGCCAGTCATCTGCATCGAGTGGCTCGATGGAATGATGAAAGGTAGGTGGGTGCAAGCGGATAAAGTCATGAATGGTCACTGATCCCTTGAGCTGATGTGCGGTATTCTCCTCAATACGTGCCAACAAGCGGTTAGACTCACGCTTGTTCCTCTCCATCTCTAGCATGAATTCTGGCAACGAAGGCTGGTCAGGAGGATCCTCATCCCTACCATCTCCATGGTTCTGGCTACGAACAACAGAACTTGATGACATCCTGGTGAAACGGAACCAAGGACGGAATCAGCATCAACTATCGACTGTAGAATGTAGGACAAGGAATTAGTATCTCTCGAACTCTTAGAGAAAATCCGGCAGCATAACGGCAGTAAAATGCTCAGAATGAGACATCCTACTAAACATAGGGTGGTAACATACTTATCATCATCACTCAAGGTTCTGAGATAGTACTAAACAGACTACACCGGAAATACTCGAAAACTGGGTATGACTCTGATCAACAAATCCTATGGAACTACGGAGTAGTAACACGTGATCCTGATAGACGGAAGAGAAGCCTAGTTCCTTAACCCCGTAGGAAAGATAGGATGACTCAGATCAGAGGGCCATGAGGTAAAGGAGTAAAAAGAGCCTTACGTTCCATCCCACAATCAATTCCCTTATATAACTAAAGAATTTCTAGACTCAACTTCGACCAGTTTGGCTTGGTAAACCTACAGGCAGTCAGGCTCTGATACCAACGCTGTCAGGACCCCGACTCGATGTCACATCGATCTAGCCGGTAACACCTCATATCACTTTGCGGCCTCACGCACGGTATCCCCACGGGTGTCGTCTTACCTTTTCCCGGGACCGTTTGCGCCTTTTGGCTCACGTATATGATAGTGTCGCTAGCATCCATATGATAAGGAGCCCGGGCTGACATGACTAGTCGTAAACCCAAAGTGGCACAGACTTAC
>NW_025248335.1:0-2334 GCF_018294505.1 Triticum aestivum | reverse complement strand
AGGGTCATAATTTTGTCATTAGGAGTCCGTGTCGGACCCATAAGTACTCAAACTGCTCGCGGCGAGCGCGCGAATCCAGAAAAACTGCCCGCTTGCGCCAGGAGGCTCGGAGTACCCTCAAATTCAGGCTTAAGCAGGACTTTTTGGCCATAAAAGTCAAAGAACATCATTCGTCGTTGTTTTTCAGACAAGTTTCTGAACCCATTGGCACTTCCTTTTGAAGGAAATTTGAGAGATTATGTTCCTTATAGACATTAGCCCCCCTGGTAGGGACAAACATACCTTTCTGCAGATGCTCTATGATCCGGGCAATCTCATTTGGCCGTAAATTGAAGAAAATCCAGCGGCTATATGACTTATTCTCCTTGTTTTCGTTGGATGGCATGCTGTAACTCAGGCGCGTGAAAGCCAAGAACTAAAGGGCATTCTTGGCATCAGTCAATATATATGTGTAAACGATATCTCCACTATAGAGGACAAGAAATTTTGGTGCAGTCAGGCAAAAAGCGCACGAGAAAATGAAGTACTTTCAAGGACTACCATAGAATGGACAGATGCTCATTAAGACGGTCATAATTTTGTCATTAGGAGACCGTGTTGGACCCATAAGTACTCAAACTGCTCGCGGCGAGCACGCAAATCCAAAAAAATACTCCTTGTTTGCGCCAGGAGGCCCGGAGTAACCTCAAATTCAGCCTTAAACAGGACTTTTTGGCCTGAAAGTCAAAGAACATCATTTGTCGCTGTTTTTCACACAAGTTTCTGAACCCATTGGCACTTCCTTTTGAAGGAAATTCGAGAGATTATGTTGCTTATAGACATTAGCCCCCTCGTAGGAACAAACGTACCTTTCTGCAGATGCTCTATGATCCGGGCAATCTCATTTTGCCGTAAATTGAAGAAAATCCAGTGGCTATATGCCTTATTCTCCTTGTTTTCGCCGGATGGCATGCTGTAACTCTTGCACATGAAAGCCAAGAACTAAAGGGCATTCCTGGCATCGGTCAATATATATGTGGAAACGATATCTCCACTATAGAGGACAAGAAATGTGGGGCAGTCAGGCAAAAAGCGCACGAGAAAATGAAGTACTTTCAAGGCCTGCCATAGAATGGATAGATGCTCACTAAGACAGTCATAATTTTGTCATTAGGAGTCCGTGTCGGACCCATAAGTACTCAAACTGCTCGCGGCTAGCGCGCGAATCCAGAAAAACTGCCCGCTTGCGCCAGGAGGCTCAGAGTACCCTTAAATTCAGGCTTAAGCAGGACTTTTTGGCACTGAAAGTCAAAGAACATCATTCGTCGTTGTTTTTCAGACAAGTTTCTGAACCCATTGGCACTTTCTTTTGAAGGAAATTTGAGAGATTATGTTCCTTATAGACATTAGCCCCCCTGGTAGGGACAAACATACCTTTCTGCAGTTGCTCTATGATCCGGGCAATCTCATTTGGCCGTAAATTGAAGAAAATGCAGCGGCTATATGACTTATTCTCCTTGTTTTCGCCCGATTGCATGCTGTAACTCATGCACGTGAAAGCCAAGAACTAAAGGGCATTCTTGGCATCAGTCAATATATATGTGTAAACGATATCTCCACTATAGATGATAGAGGCAAAGGTGTCCCGTCTTTTGATGAGATGATGGATATCGCTTTGGTGGCAGTCGACTTTGACGATCCGACTACGAACGTGCGAGGACGTCGCGCCATAGCAATCGCTCAACCAACTCCGAGAGGTTATTGACCACACCGGAGCACGATCAACCTGACCACGAGGGTCTGTTTCCTGTGAGCAAACGAAGAACAAGCACGAAACTGAGATTGCAATCTGGATATTGCAAATATAAGATGAAAGCTTTATTGATCAAGGTGGGGTTCTGTGACGCCTTTGTCTGGTCGTTGAACACAAACGAAGTACGCGAAGTTGCAGCTATGGCGAACTTTTAATCTAAACAAAACCCAAAGTCTAAACGATGCCCTAAGGGCTGTATATATGGAGGAAGAGGGGGGAATTTCGTGGCCCTTGGTGGAGGGGTCCGAAATCAACCCTATCTCTTGTTTCCCCACACATACGGACTCTAAAAATAGCCTATACTTATGTATTTCGAAATTACATGGGCCTGGCCCAATAATAAGGTGACCCAGCACCTAAAATAGCCTCGGGACGAAATTTATGAAGTGGCATCTTGTATATTTCGTCCAAGGCTTCATGCACCCATTATGGTGGCTTCAAAGTCCTGAAATCATCACTTGTAACTCCGTTCTTGTTCCCCTTGCGCATGCCATCATCTCCATGCTTGTTCTTGCTCCAATGTTCATCCTTCTCCAAGCTAG
>NW_025248334.1:0-2334 GCF_018294505.1 Triticum aestivum | reverse complement strand
TCAACCACAAGAATTTTAGTTGGTTTTGTACATATGCCCGTGCATTGCAACGGGAGATGGAAAAAATATTTTGGAATGAATCTACGCTCAAACACGTGCTATTATCATACTGAGGCTCATTGATCCGAACTCATAAGGAAGAGCCTAACAAAATGAATTGGAAAGTTCATGTCAAAACAACATTCTGATGGCCGCATCAAACATTGATCGAGACGCATGTGCTTCACTGAAGAACGAATGTCAGTTTTCATGAAGCAGGCTTGGCCAGATCATGGAGATATGCACGCGTCATAGCTCGTTGCCTGACTGCTTTTTGGACTGGGCGAACGAACTGGTGTCGGTTGAGGTCACGATCATCGCCTTTACCATCTGTTTTTTTGGATCTTTTGCGACCTTGAGGCGGATGAATATGGTAGCCGGGGCAGTAGACATAATCTTATATCGTGCATGATAAAGTTGTTGCTAAGCTCGTCCTTGTCGAGGTAGAAGGTGAGGTTATACCATTTATACTTGATGTTCACCTCACGGTCACTGTCATGTGCGAGCCAGGGCGATGGTCGCAAAGTAGGCCTTCTGCCCATGCCAGTCGCCACCTTCGACTATGCAATTTTTATGGTGTCCCAGGAAAGAATGCTTGGTCAATGTTGTCAAGTTCTTGCTTTCGCAGGACCATGGCAGTATGTTTCTCGAGTCGTCTACAATGACACGTGAGCATGTGGTTCGGAGATAAAAAGATTAAGGCAATTTGAAGTATTTATTGACCTTTGACAAATTAGTCATATTATAAATAAAAAATGATCTAACAATTCGTCTCTCTTTTGCTTGGAGATGTTTTTTATTCCTATAGTGTAGAGTTATACGATACGTCAATCATGATAGAAAATAAAAACTGAAAAGCAAACTCTGTCGAAAAGAAATGGACGGGTGTTTGTTTGGATAACTCACAACAAAATGAAGAAGTCACGTGCATGTTTATCTCTCACAGAGCACGCGGCAGAACCTGGCGTCGCCTCGATTGCCTCGCCTGCAAGCTTTCAACACATGTCCCTACTCTCTACTACGTGTTGCATAGTACACCATCTCATGACGGCGGATTCACACAAACTCCATATCTCCACAGCACAACACAGCATGACCGCACGGACATGCCAGTGACAAGCGAAAGGAGGACACATGCATGCGCATGGCAAAGAGCGGCCGACACCGAGGAGTGACGTCGCGCCAGCCAGCCGCGGTGGCGTCCCACGGAACTACGGAAGGTCCTGCACCGCACCAGCGAGGTGACCGCCTGATGTACAGGCTCGGGACGATGACGCTGATGGGGTTCGGCATGCATTATCGCTGTCATCGGCTATCTAGTGCTCTATCAGAATCCAGAAGGCAAGGCCCAACACTACGGCCACAGAGGTCGCCGACGTGGACATCGGACACGGCAGCGACCCAGTGGAGGTCGCGAGGTGGCCGACTGCCGCACAGGGCTGCTGGGACGATGGCGTTGATGGGGTTCGGCATCATCGTCGTCATCGGCTATTTGGTGATGTACAAGAAGGCGCGAGGCCCAGCCGCCAGCCCTATGCCATGGAGGTTGCCAAGGTCGCTGTCGGGCACGGCGACCCTGCCGTCGGCCTCCTAGCCGTCTACCTGAATGGGCCTTGCTACCAAGTGCCCTCCTGTAACTACACGCGCTCCTACCATGCTTAGATGATCCAATCTATGTCTCAGGTTTTCGTATGGACGCAAGTAGTACGATGTAATTAATTCTGAATTTTCTTGCAGGGACCTTATACAACCCCAGCTTCCCGCCTCCCGATGGCACATCCACGCCTTCTTCGCCGGCAAGGTTAGGCATATTCTCCTCCAGCACTCTGGTCACGAGCAGGACAACGATATGAGGGTGTAGACCCCGAAGCTTGTCGTTGGAGAACCAAGTGCCAATTTTGGCTGGGGCGACGAGTCCATCCTGCTACTGCACAGTATTCTTGCCTGCACTCTCCCACGGCGGCGCCCTGCTCACGCCCGCCTTCAGGAATTTTGCAACGGCATCAGAAGTAAGAAAAATGAAAACACCTTCCTCCGCGTGTTAATTGGTCTCTGGTGAGTCATTGTTGCCACCGATGATGATTTCTTGTGAAGTGGGATGCAAATTTAAGCAGGCGAATATGTATATCATGGTGTAGGAGGAGGGCTCGTGACCCGGTGATGCTGGCGGTCGGCCAACTCTGTGCCTCCATGCTCATCGCCGAGCTCCACGTTATACTCTCGTGTGCCTATTCATGTTAGGTCGCCGAGACGGTACGCTGGAATGAGCGGCTTGGTGTGTCTAGTGCTCGCCGT
>NW_025248333.1:0-2334 GCF_018294505.1 Triticum aestivum | reverse complement strand
GGGATCCATTTTGTACCATCGCCTTCTTCCGCTAGGTTGTCAAATTGGTCAAAGTTGTCGGAATCGGGGCTTCGGGGACCCAAAGGCTCGAATTCTAGGGTGCGCTCGTTCCTACCGTCCTATCCTTTCCTGCAACTAACCACGGCGAGGCTACGGCGAGAGCGGGCCGGTGACACAGCAGTTACCCAAGTTCGGGCCACTTAGTGTAAAACCCTACTCCTGCTCGGTTTGGGATTGCACTGGTGAGAGAGAGTGAGAGTACAAGGGTAGAGGATCAAGTGGTCGACCTCCTCTACGGTGGCACCCTGCCCTCCTTTTATATCGGCCTTGGTCCTTGAGGGAGTCCTGGACTGGGGGGGTCCTCGGGCTGCCGGCCTATCTCTCATGGGCCGGACAGGAGGGCCGCACTATGAACTGCTAGAAGACCAAACTATGAGGAGACTCCGTATCCGGACAGGAAGCCTTTGGTGTCTTGGTGTGTCCTCCAAGTCAAGAGGAGAAGAATCGGCATGTTATCCCTTCCTTGTAACCGACCATGTGTAACCCTAATACCCTTGGTGTCTATATAAACCAGAGGATTTAGTCCGTAGAGGCTAGAACAACAACCATCATCCTGCTCGCCTAGGGTTTAGTTCATCTGATCTCGTGGTAGATCGACTTTGTAATCATCCTATACACATTAATATAATCAAGCAGGACGTAGGGTTTTACCTCTTCGAGAGGGCTCGAACCTGGGTAAACATCTTGTCCTCGTCCCTTGTTCCCCATTGATCCAAGATCCACAGCTCGGGACCCCCTACCCGAGATCCACCGGTTTTGACATCGACATTGGTGCTTTCATTGAGAGTTCCCCTGTTGGATCGCCGAAGGATTGATTGCTCGCCTGATCATCGGAGATGGCATCAACACCGGGGACATCTTCGCCCCCGGCCGGCTTTTCGCGTTCGGCAGCATTATTCTGCACGCCAACTCGACCGGTCATCTCGACTAGGTCGACAGTTTCGCCCCTGAGTACCGGATCAGGTTCGGTAACCTAGAGTATGTCGCTGACACTCGTGGCGATATGATTTTCACCGGCTTCTTAGCTTTATCTAAGGCACTCGCAGACCCTGAAGCATAGACTTCGGGACATCTTCCCGATATGATCTCCGGATCGACTCTTACCTCGCACCCGGCTTCGGGCCTAGATGCAACCACCGTGTTCGAAGACCGGGAGTCAACGCCGACCATACTCACCCTACGTACAGCGGACCTGGCTTCGAGCCTTGACGGAAGTTCGGCATCCGAAGATCGGGGGTCAGCCCTGGCCGGACTCACCCCCCATCTCACCATCACTCCGTGGGTCGACTCCGAAGAAATCTCACACGCTAATCCGACTAGTTTCACCCTGATAAACGAGGCGTTGGATCGGATCCAGATGATGACTATCACGGATGGCCCATCCTCGGCCTACATTCGGCGGGGCCACGAGGTTGGCCACAGGGAATTCTACGTTAAAGACAAGCCATTGGCAGCCGCCGCCAAAGACGAGGCCTTCAACAACAAAAGGATCACATCATTTAGATTCCCGATTCGATGATTTTCGATCCTCCGCCAGGTTTTTCAAACCTGACAGAGTCTCGGGGGCTGCTATATACAAGGATTGCACAACTTTGTTCACAAAATCCGCTTTATGGAAAGAATATTACATGGCTTACCTCGAAACCCGTCAGGAGGCCACTGGAGGCTTCCTTCAGTCCGCTGTTAACGGACCAAATACTTCTCAAAACCATGTCCATCAGGGTGTGATGTTCCGCAATGATGGAAGAGCTATTCACAACCTCCTCCATCACGCACCCAGTTGCAGCCCGATCTCCCGTGTTTGTCGCTGGCGGCGGGGCCCCGGCTCCCCCTTCAGTGGAGGGCGGAATTGACGCCTCCGAGGGCTTTGGGGGCTCCGGAGCCGTCTTTCAGGAGGGCTCAGATTGACCGAGCTCCCCCTCCTTGCTCACTAGGAGGGATCCCCCTCCTGGCCTTCGGTGACCGAGTTGCTGACCTCGGCCATGATCTTGTCGCCACCACCTCCCGCGTCCGAGCCAGGAGGGGTCCTTCGGGACAACACCTCTCCGGTCTCCCCGGTGACCGGAGGAGGTGTAGAGCGCGACGCGGTCCCACTCTCTGTCAGTTCGGCTGGCGTAGAAGTCCCCTCTGAAACTTGATCAACGGGGAGGTCGCGCGGTGGGCTGTAACATGATATGCACACATACTATCAGTAATAGGCTAATGAAACAAGCGCCAGGGGATCTCCGAATCCGTACCTTTCGGCACGGGGCTTGGCCCTGGGGTTCCTTTTCG
>NW_025248332.1:0-2334 GCF_018294505.1 Triticum aestivum | reverse complement strand
TTTTGATGTACCAAAGGAGTTCGGAGTCCCGGATGAGATCGGGGACATGACGAGGAGTCTCGAAATGGTCGAGACGTAAAGATCGATATATTGGACGACTATATTCGGACTTCGGAAAGGTTCCGAGTGATTCGGTTATTTTTTGGAGTACCGAAGAGTTACAGGAATTCGCCGGGGAGTATATGGGCCTTATTGGGCCATATGGGAATAGAGGAGAGAGGCCGAAAGGAAGGAGGGGCGCAGCCCCCCTCTGGTCCGAATTGGACAAGGGGTGCAGCCCCCTTTTCCTTCCTCCTCTCCCCCTCTTTCCTTCTCTCCTACTCCAACAAGGAAGGGGGGAGTCCTACTCCCGGTGGGAGGAGGACTCCTCCTGGTGCGCCCCTCCTGGCCGGCCGACCCCCTCCCCCTGGCTCCTTTATATACGGGGGCAGGGGGCACCTCTAGACACAAGTTGATATTCGTGATCGTTCCTTAGCCGTGTGCGGTGCCTCCCTCCACCATATTCCACCTCGGTCATATTGTAGCGGTGCTTAGGCGAAGCCCTGCATCGGTAGAACATCATCATCGTCACCATGCTATTGTGCTGACGGAACTCATCCCCGACACCCTGCTGGATCGGAGTCCGAGGATCGTCATCGAGCTGAACGTGTGCTAAACTCGTAGGTGCCGTACGTTCGGTGCTTGGATCGGTCGGATCATGAAGACGTACGACTACATCAACCGCGTTGTTATAACGCTTCCGCTTTCGGACTACGAGGATACATGGACACACTCTCCCCTCTCGTTGCTATGCATCACCATGATCTTGCGTGTGCGTAGGAATTTTTTTGAAATTACTACGTTCCCCAATAGTGGCATCCGAGCCTAGGTTTTATGCGTTGATGTTATATGCATGAGTAGAACACAAGTGAGTTGTGGGCGACACAGTCATACTGCTTACCAGCATGTCATACTTTGGTTCAGCGGTATTGTTGGATGAAGCGGCCCGGACCGACATTACGCGTACGCTTACGCGAGACTGGTTTTACCGCCATGCTTCGCACACAGGTGACTAGCGGGTGTCTGTTTCTCCAACTTTAGTTGAACCGAGTGTGGCTACGCCCGGTCCTTGCGAAGGTTAAAACAGCACTAACTTGACAAACTATCGTTGTGGTTTTGATGCGTAGGTAAGAACGGTTCTTGCTCAGCCCGTAGCAGGCACGTAAAATTTGCAACAACAAAGTAGAGGACGTCTAACTTGTTTTTGCAGGGCATGTTGTGATGTGATATGGTCAAGACGTGACGCTATATTTTATTGTATGAGATGATCATGTTTTTTAACCGAAGTTATCGGCAACTGGCAGGAGCCAGATGGTTGTCGCTTTATTGTATGAAATGCAAATGCCCTGCAATTGCTTTACTTTATCACTAAGTGGTAGCGATAGTCATAGAAGCAATAGATGGCATAACGACAACGATGCTACGATGGAGATCAAGGTGTCGCGCCGGTGACGATGGTGATCACAACAGTGCTTCGGAGATGGAGATCACAAGCACAAGATGATGATGGCCATATCATATCACTTATATTGATTGCATGTGATGTTTATCCTTTATGCATCTTATCTTGCTTTGATTGACGGTAGCATTTTAAGATGATCTCTCACTAAATTATCAAAAAGTGTTCTCCCTGAGTATGCACCATTGCGAAAGTTCTTCGTGCTGAGACACCATGTGATGATCGGGTGTGATAGGCTCTACGTTCAAATACAACGGGTGCAAAACAGTTCCACACTTGTGCTTCAGACTAGCACCATGTTCTTCATATAGAGAGTCTCCTATGTTACCACTTTCATATATTGGTAGGAATTTTCATTATAGAACTTGGCTTGTATATTCCAACGATGGGCTTCCTCAAATGCCCTAGGTCTTCATGAGCAAGCAAGTTGGATGCACACCCACTTAGTTTTCAGTTTGAGCTTTCATACACTTATATCTCTAGTGCATCCGTTGCATGGCAATCCCTACTCCTCGCATTGACATTAATTGATGGGCATCTCCATAGCCCGTCAATGTGAGACTTTCTCCCTTTTTGTCTTCTCCACATAACCCCCACCCATCATATTCTATTTCACCTATAGTGTTATATCCATGGCTCACGCTCATGTATTGCGTGAAAGTTGAAAAAGTTTGAGATTACTAAAGTATGAAACAATTACTTGGCTTGTCATCGGGGTTGTGCATGATTAAATACTTTGTGTGATGAAGATAGAGCAACAACCAGACTATATGATTTTGTAGGGATAACTTTCTTTGGCCATGTTGTTTTGAAAAGACATGAGTGCTTTATTGGTA
>NW_025248331.1:0-2334 GCF_018294505.1 Triticum aestivum | reverse complement strand
GGCGCGCGCGCGGGCGCCACGCCACCAGGCTGTCTGCCTGCGTTGCCTGGCCACCGCGACGCCTCGCGTCTTCTTCTCGGCGCCACCCCGCAGCCCCCCTCTGGCCCCCTCTCACACTCTCCCGTGCTCCTCCCCTCCTCTGGCTCTCTCCCTCGCACCACCCGAGCGGGTTCGTCGCCGCCGTTCGCCACCACCGCGGCCACCACCTTCGCCTCGCCTCGCCGAAGCGCTCAGAAGCCCCGCCTCGTCCCCCTCTTCCTCCTCACCAAGATGGAAGGCGTCGGAAGCCCTGGATGCCGCCAGCTCCGCCGTCCCCTTCCTCGGGCTGCCGAGATCGTCACCGCCATTCCGTCACCTCCAAGCCTCCTCCGAGCACGCCGACCATCCCAACATCTCTGCGGTGAGCTCACGGACCGAATGCCCTCTTCCCCACCTCGATTTCTTGCTGTAGCCATCGCCCCCTTGAAGACCGAACCGCGTCGCCACACGAGCTCGTCACCGGCCACATTTCGGTGACCATTTGGTCCCAGGCATGCGCCCATCGTACTCACCGCATCACGTAGACGCCGTAGGTGATAATCGCACATCTCCACGGCCATCGTAGCGTTGACCCCGAGCTCACCCGAGCTCCGGCAACCGCCAAGGTCGATGCCGGCGACAACTCCGGCCTCCCCAGGCCCAACCACCACCACCACTCGATGCGCGAGTTCACCAGCAGTCCGTAGCGCGTCTCCGTCGTCGATTTGGTCAACGGAGGACCAAATCTAAGCCTCGCCGCCGTGTCTGGCCTCGCCGGCGTCGAGTCGCCGGCGAGTTTGACCTGTTCGACCCGGGGTTTGACCTCCCTGGGGTCAACACACGTGGGCCCTGCCCCTGACTAGATTAGTTTAGGACTAATTACCCCCTGCTGACACTGACAGCGGGCCTAGTGGCTGTTAATTTGATTAGTTAGATTTAATTAACCCTGTTAGTTAATTGTGTCATTGACGTGTCGACCCCACTGGTCAGGTTTGACCTGTACCGGGTCAGTTGACCTGCTGACGTCACACCTACGTCATGCTGATGCAATTAATCTTTTTCTGGAATAAAGATAATCCAGGAAATTCCAAAAAATGTTATAAACTTCTAAAAATCATATAAATTCAACTGTAACTCAGAATGAAATAATTTATATATGAAAAATGATCAGAAAAATCCAATCTATCCATCTGTACCATTTTCATGCATGTTAGAACAACTTATGTCTACTGTTTAGGACAATTCAATTAAATGGCATTTAAGAAATCACATATGGAGTTTGAATTTGAACCTAGGATTCAAACCAACTCTATTTAACTTGCTGCTAGTTGCATTAGCTCAAACCACAACATATTGACATGTCATGATCATGCATCATATTGTGCATTGCATTGATTGTGTTTCTTCCATGTTTGTCAGTATTTGTCCCCTCTCAGTAGACGATGTTCCGATGATGAGTTCGATGACACCGATGAAAAATTATACTATATTCAGAAGTGCCAGGCAGGCAAAACCCCCTTGTTCATTCCGATACAATCCCACTCTCTCGCTCCTACTCTATTTTACCGCATTAGGACAACAACGATACACTTGTTACCTGTTGCGGCAGTTGAACCCCTTTATCCTCTGCATGACCTGTCATTGCCACAGTAAATAGATGAAACCCACTGGCATGAGTAGGAGTTGTTTGAGCCCTGATGTGCCTACTCATTCATGCTTGTTCTTCATGCCTGCTATTGCTTAGAGTTGTGTCAGGTCTGATTCATCGGGGATGAATTGGAGGTGTGTAAACATGTCCTACTGTGTGTGAGCTAAGTGTGTGAACACGATTTGGTAAAGGTAGCGGTGAGAGGCCATGTAGGAGTACATGGTGGGTTGTCTCATTGCAGCCGTCCTCAGGAACTGAGTTCTGTGTTTGTGATCCATGAACAGTTACTACCACACATTGGGTTCCGGTAACTCGACCCCTCTCGACTTATTAATCAACATGATCTTTGTCCAGGAGTTGCAACTAGTTTCTGGTGTTTGTAGGTAGTGTTAGTAGTCTACCAAGTGGCACCCGGTACAGGTGGGCTTGGGACAGACTAGGCACCGTGGCACGGTGTACCAAGCGTAGATCCACCCGTCGAGGTGGGCTTGGGAACCCTGCACACATCGTTTGGGGCCGTGAGCGACACCCCGGCCGGATCTCCTTGCGGATGGAACCCGAATAGGCGATAAACCTGGACGAGAGACTTGTGTGGTTAGTCAGGTCGTGGCCGACACCCTCGCTGGGCTTCTGCTTGAAGGTTGCCGAGTACATGTCGTGTAAACGAC
>NW_025248330.1:0-2334 GCF_018294505.1 Triticum aestivum | reverse complement strand
CCCCCCCCCGGCGCGGTCAGGAGGGGGGCCGCGCCACCAGGGCGCTTGGAGCCCTGGTGGCCCCCCTCCGGCTCTCCTTCGGTGTCCTGGAAGGTTCCGGAACGCTGATTTTTTATATATTTTTTCCGGAATTTTTCTGACAGTTTTCGTAATGGAAAAACCTGAAATACAAAAACAGCAAAAAAACAGAAACTGGCACTGGGGTGCACTGAGTTAATAGGTTAGTCCAAATATGATCAAAATTGTATGGAAGTGTATAAATATCATAGCAATATCACCCCAAAGAGGAATGGAGCAAGCAGAAATTATAGATACGTTTTGGACATATCAACATCCCCAAGCTTAATTCCTGCTCGTCCTCGAGTAGGTAAATGATAACAAGAATAATTTCTGTGGTGACATGCTATCAACCATATAGGACTTTTTCATAGTCACATGACAAAAGCTTACAGAGACAATGATTCTATAGTAATTAAGTCGCCTTGAGAAAATCTCAAAGAACTAAAAGTTTTTCAACATTAAACTGAAGCATCAAATAGATTTGTAATGAGCATGGTATGTAAATATGATAAAGTGATATCTAGCTTGCCCCTTTAGTGAAGCAAAACATAAAAGCAGGGGCACCTCCAAGGTTTAAGTGACGACTAGATACAATGATTTCAAAATAAACGATATCACAATCATGCAAAAGACAATGCTACTTTGGGACAATGCACATTACACTCAGAATGACAATCATGCTCTCCATAGTCGGTGCTTTTTAAAAGAAGGTGGTGACTCTCGAACCGTGGCTTTTATTGGCAAAGTTGAAAACCCGTAGTCGGAAACAAAAACAAAGCATGTGCCAGAGCTCTTGGTTTTAAAAACAGAGATAATAATTTTTTTTAGATATGCATGTTTTGTCAACGAATGCTAGCAGCTAACCCAATTACTTCTTGAGCTGGACAAGTTTCGAGGAATGGCTTCCGAATGAGGATCATAACATCCTCTTAATCTCCTTTGTTTATCACTGCCAGAGTTTTCTGATTTTTCATGAACAAAGCGTGAAGGAAGATTCGTTTGTTATATTAATTTTTAATGAGCCGGGTGCACTCAATGCCAATTCCTTCTCATATTATGGGTTGCACATTATACATGCAATCCCGGGGTGAAGCTTGTCCAACTTAAGAAGATCATGAATTAACCACTACTTCCTCATAAACTTAAAACAGAGGCACAAAATAGGAACTTTATTTGAATAATTTCGAGATGGCACAAGAAAGTCTTTGTTAGGAATGACAGGTAAATACCATGTATAGGAAGGTATGGTGGACTCATATGGCATAACTGGTTTAAAGGATTTGGATGCACAAGCAGTCAGTCCGCTTAGTACAGGCGAAGGTTAGCAAAAGACTGGGAGCGACCAACTAAGAGAGCAATGACGGCCATAATCATGCAGAGCGACAAAGCAACATTGAATCAGGCATGGAAGTTATATCGCTACTCAGAAATAAAAGATCATCAAGGCTTGACAGACTTTCTTTACAGTCTTAAATATGCGTGAGCATACGCCAAGTCAATCAAAATAAATTCTCGAAGGAAGATATCACTAACCATACCACATCATATTCAAACAAATCATGTTGGTACTCCAATATCACATTGGAAACCCGCCAGCTATTTGAAACTAACCATAAGCAAACATGAATTACCAAGCAACATCATGCACGTAGCATCTTTATCATAGACATATCAATCATTACAACAGAATCAAACTCTCTTAATAAGATAACCATGATAATAAGGAGAGTTCAAGCAACCAACTAAACAAAAGCTCTTTAAAAAGATAAGCATGAAAACTAAGAGCTGAGCAAGATAGTAGCTATTGAAAGACAAAGAACACACACAGCAAAGATAGACATGAAAATTCCATGTTATGTTCTAAGTAGAAGTGGAGCGTGTTTCTCTCCCACATAAAGAAAGCTGAGTTCCGACTCGTTATTAAAAGCTAAAGAAAACTAAAAGGAAAACTAAAAGCAAGATGCTCCAAGCATAGCACATAACACATGAAGTGATAAAAATATAGTGGAACGAAAGACGAACTGATAATGTCGATGGAGAAGGGGATGCACGGGGGCATCCCCAAGCTTAGACGCTTGAGTCTTCTTGAATATTTCTTGGGGGTTCATGGGGGCATCCCCAAGCTTGAGCGCTTGACACTCCTGAATCTTTTCATCATCTTCCCTCGCACACTTGAAAACTCCCTTCATACAAAACTCATCATAATCTGATTAGCGAGGTTAGTACCCACAAT
This sequence comes from Triticum aestivum, assembly GCF_018294505.1. Taxonomy (NCBI): domain Eukaryota; kingdom Viridiplantae; phylum Streptophyta; class Magnoliopsida; order Poales; family Poaceae; genus Triticum; species Triticum aestivum. The sequence continues at coordinate 41 of NW_025248330.1, read as the reverse complement.
AGTATAATTGTTCCTTGCTGGAAATAAAGATATTCTTGAAA
>NW_025248329.1:0-2334 GCF_018294505.1 Triticum aestivum | reverse complement strand
CCCACAAAGGACTTGCCTCACTCGGGTAGATCTTCACGAAGTAGGCAATCTCCTTGCCATTACAAACTTCTTGGTTCAACTCCACAATCTTGTTGGAGGCTCCCAAGCGACACATAACCAATCTAGGAGACACCACTCTCCAAAAGGTAATAGATGTTGTGTTGATGATGAACTCCTTGCTCTTGTGCTTCAAATGATAGTCTCCCCAACACTCAACTCACTCTCTCTCTCACCGATTTGGATATGGTGGGAAGATGATTTGAGTGGAAAGCAACTTGGGGAAGGCTAGAAATCAAGATTCTTGTGGTTGGATTGGAATGTCTTGATCTCAACACATGAGTAGGTGGTTCTTTCTAAGAAAATGTAGGCTGGAAGTGTAGGCACGTTCTGATGCCTCTCTCACATATGGAGAAGGGGGTGGAGGGGTATATATAGCCTCCACACAAAATCCAACCGTTACACACATTTGACCCAACTCGGTCAGACCGAATAGAAGAACTCGGTGAGACCGATTTAGTTCAAAATGTGAACATTAGGAATCTCGGTGGGACCAACTAGAACAACTCGGTGGGACCGATGTGCTAGGGCTAGGGCAAAACCTCATCTCAGTGAAGACGATTGCTTGAACTCGGTGAGATCAATTTCAGCAAAGAGCAAACAGAGAGTTGGTCAAGCAAACTCGGTGGGACCGATTGCACATTTCGGTGAGACTGTAATAATTAGAACAGGCAACAGAGAGTTTGCAGGGCCATCTCGGTGAGACCGATCCATATCAGTGTGACCGAGGAGTTTGGGTTTTTGGAATTCGGTGCCGCCGGATAGGAGATTTTGGTGGGGCTGAGTTTGACTTTGAGTTTTGGACATATTTGGAAATGAGAAAGTGGTTGAGGGTTTTGGAGCAATATCACTAAGCACTTTGAACAAGTAGACCATTAAGCAACACCTCATCCCATTTTAATAGTATTGGATTTCCTATGGACGCAATGTGATCTTGGATCACTAAAATATAAATGAAGAATCTTGAGCTTTTGCCAATATGTGTCCTTAGCATTATCAGGGGTCCACATCTCTAGTCCATGCCATGCCAATCATTGAACTTTTTGAAATATTTAACTTGAATGAATATTAGTTCAATGAGCTATATGTTGTTATGAATTACCAAAACCACCCAGGGAGCATTTGTGCTTTCATACCGCCAATACAAATGACCTCATATAGAATAGGCACAAATGAATCTTACCACTCACATATATCTCCCACGCCTATAGGGAATTACTCACGCATCATAAGAGGGGAATCAAATCAATCACAATAGAGATAAAACCCATGAAAACCATATCGATAATACTGGTAAGATCCACAATAAGATGAATGGATAATTCAAATAGTCTTTATCTCCATATGAGATTGAATGGAGTTACAATTTTTCTCGCAGTTTTGGAACTCCTCTTACAATAGTGAAGGGAGATGATCATGATGGAAATGAAAGGACCAAAACTAAATAGATCTCCAATGGTTCTCTGGATCCCCTCTTATCTTTTTGTGGATGTGGTGGTGATAACCCACAAGTATAGGGGATCAATTGTAGTCTTTTCGGTAAGTAAGAGTGTTAAACCCAACAGTGAGCAGAAGGAAATGACAAGAGGTTTTCAGCAAGATAATTTATGCAAGTACTGACATTGTCTGTAACAGGTAGTTTGATAGCAAGATAATTTGTAACGAGGAAGTAACGGTAATGGTAAGAAAAGTGCAGCAAGGTAGCCCAATCCTTTTTGTAGCAAAGGACAGGCCAGAACGGTCTCTTATAATAAGCAAAGCGTTCTTGAGGGCACACGGGAATTTCATCTAGTAACTTCAATCATGTTGGTTTGATTCGCGTTCGCTACTTTGATAATTTGATATGTGGGTGGACCGGTGCTTGGGTGCTGTTCTTACTTGAACAAGCCTCCCACTTATGATTAACCCCTCTCGCAAGCATCCGCAACTACGAAAGAATCCGCAATATAACCATGGCATTAAACATATGGATCTAAATCATCCCCTTACAAAATAGCGCATAAACTAAGGTTTAAGCTTATGTCACTCTAGCAACCCATCATCTAATAACTACTCCACAATGCGTTCCCTTAGGTCCAAAGATGGTGAAGTGTCATGTAGTCGACGTTCGCATAACACCACTAAGGGAATCACAACATACACATCATCAAAATATCGAACGAATATCAAATTCACATGATTACTTGCAGCATGAATTCTCCCGTGGCCTCAAGAACAAGGGCAAGTACTCACAAATAATATTCATGCTCAAGATCAGAGGAGTAATAAATATTATAA
>NW_025248328.1:0-2334 GCF_018294505.1 Triticum aestivum | reverse complement strand
TGGCCGCATTTTCTTTCTTGCACACTGGCCGCTGTATGTACGTGTACATGCTATGTGCGCGCCTCTACTACGACACGTGCACGCCTCTACATCGGCCAGTATATATGTACGTACACGTTCGCGACCAGAATGACAACGCTATGTACGCTTCGACCAGGTGGGTCCCGACTGTCAGGCACTTCCTTGCGTGCGAAGATGTAGCTGGTGGGTCCCCGCAGTCAGGGGGGCGAATCGTTTTTTTGGACGCACTTCCTTGCGTGCGAAGGTGTAGCTGGTGGGTCCCATCAGTCAGGGGTAAAACATTTTTTTCATCAAATATAGTGGCCCGTCTGGTGGGTCCATGCTGTCAGGTGGAGGAATAATTATTTTGCGCATAATAAGGAGGCACTTCCTTGCGGCCGCCGTGGACCCAACTGTCAGCCTCTCCACATACAGTACACTTCCGATGGAAGTCATTCCTTGACCACATTGACCACGCCACGCGGACAACACCACAGTGGTGGATGACAGTGAGGCCTAGGAAGGGGACGACGCGGAGCCGGGGAAGATGTGGCAGGGGAAGCCCGTGCAGAGAGGAGTACGAGGGTTCACTGGTTCGGCTCCGGTGTGAGGCTACCATCGCCGCAGGGCCTGGCCAGTGGTGGGAATAGTAGGGGGGCAGTGAGGCCTCCGCGGCAGCATAGCCGGCCACGGGAGGCAGGAGCATGCGGCACGACCGACGCTGCTTTGGGCGGCTGGAGCAAGAAGACCAAAGGTTGAAGAAGCACTACGGCCGTTGGATGGACATCATACGGTCTTTGGAGCTAGAATCGTTCATATTGTCTAAGTTGACAAATCCCTCCGTCCCCGTCAACTTAGTAGGCCCACAAGTCAGCCTCCCACCAAGGTGGGTCCCAGCTAGCCAGGGGAGTATTCATTTTTTGCGCGTAATAAGGAGGCACTTCCGATGGGTCCGAGCTGACAGCGGGGCGAACGTTTTTTTAACAAAATACGGTGGCCCATCTGGTGGGTCCCAGCAGTCAGGGGGAAACGTTTTTTTGCAAAATACAGGTGGCCTGTCCGGTGGGTGAGGGAGTCTTGGATTAAGGGGTCCTCGGACAGCCGGACTATATACTTTGGCCGGACTGTTGGACTATGAAGATACAAGATTGAAGACATCGTCCCGTGTCCGGATGGGACTCTCCTTTGCGTGGAAGGCAAGCTTGGATATTTGGATATGTAGAGTTCCTTCTCTGTAACCGGCTCTATGTAACCCCAGCCCCCTCTGGTGTCTGTATAAACCGGAGGGTTTAGTCCGTAGGACAACAATGATCATAATCATAGGCTAGCTTTTAGGGTTTAGCCTCTACGATCTCGTGGTAGATCAACTCTTGTAATACTCATATCATCAAGATTAATGAAGCAGGAAGTAGGGTATTACCTCCATCGAGAGGGCCCGAACCTGGTTAAAACATCGTGTACCCTGCCTCATGTTACCATTAGCCTTAATCGCACAGTTCGGGACCCCCATACCCGAGATCCGCCGGTTTTGACACCGACATTGGTGCTTTCATTGAGAGTTCCACTATGCCATCGTTGTAAGGCTTGATGTCTCTCCTCGTTATCAAGGATAACATCACCTTTGGAGGATCCCTGGCTATAGGCCAAACTCTCCGGCTGGGCCGTTTCATCATGGCCGCCTGTTCGGCCGCCGCGCCGACGATGACATCTCAGGTCATCAAAAACAACCTGCACGTCAGCTCGGAATTCACCGAGAAGATGGATCCAGTGGAGCTCTCCTCCTTAAACGAGCTCTTGGATCGCATCGCCGCCCTGGGAGTCGTTACAGATTATGATCGGATCGGGCTTAAACCCGACCTAAGGGAGATTAACTCTCCGCCGGTCACCCATCAGATAGCGGTGGTAGAGGAACAAAACGGCAATTCTTCCTCTATTTTGAGGACGAACTGTGTCCGGATTCCCGAGCTCTCTGAGCCGGATACCCATCTACGGGAGGACGTGGACCAGGCTCCGAACTTAGAATCGGGCAGCAGGCCACAAATATTGGGCGATATCCTGGAGCCCGAGCTGCCAAGCTCGGGAGCTCCTTCGCCCCTGGGTCCCAGATTGGGTCAGGACGTGGACTTAATTCCACCCACCCACCCAGACGCAAGCGATCTTTCCCACATCAGACAAGAGCCCTAAGAGACAGTACACCACTTCTGGGCCAAATTCCCCCTTGTAATGAGCAAGGTTAAGGACTGTCACGAGGAAGACGCAATCTCATTCTTTTGCAAAAATTGCACGGACAAGGGAATCCTCAATGCCATAAGTCACCGTGACATAGCACACTTT
>NW_025248327.1:0-2334 GCF_018294505.1 Triticum aestivum | reverse complement strand
GACTTGCACAAGCGTGCGCCAGTGGTGAGACGGAGCAAGCCCGCAGTCGCATGACAGGTGGAACAAGGCCAGCGGAGGATGGAGCGAGACAGCATGGGGTGGTGGCCTCCTGGATCAGGTGGCGGCGGCCTCCTGGCAGCCACCAGACAGCGGCAACCTGGCAGCAGGGTGGAAACAGCGGGCAAAGGGAAGGGCCAGCAGCCGGCGTGTGGAGATGGGGCTGATTTGTGAAGGAGATGGGTGATGGCGGAAGGTAATGGCGGAAGCTAGCAGGGCTAGCAGCAGCAGCCACGGGAAAGAGATGGTGGCGGTGAGAGAAGAAATCAGCGGCAGCACGACGGGATCTTAGCACGAGTTGCACATGCGGAAAAATACCTAGGCATTAATATTATGTTTGGAAATATGGAACTTGCATTTTTCAAGTGGGCATAGACCAGTATGTATATGAAGAAAACCCTTTATAGAATGGGGGAAATACAAAGGGACACATGGCTCTAATATACCATGTCATAAGAAGATGCAAGTGCTAAAGAGACATAAACTCTAATATGGTTATAAGAAATATTCAATTTGTATTTTCAGGTGGGCATAGGTCAATATAGAAAACCCCTTTATAGAATGGAGAAATTACAAAGGGATACACAACTAAATATATATAACCCTAACCGATTTCATGAGGAACAAAATTTGAACTATTATTATATAATTATGTAGCAGACAGGAGACAAGGATAGAAACAACACCACCTTTCTGTGGTACCATTTTTTAATTTAATATGGCATTACCAATTTAATGTAGTTATGCCACAGTGAGAAACCATAAGTCTGCTACCACAAAAGAAAAAGGGAAATTAAAGTTTCATAAGATGAGAATGTACCATCATCAAGGCTTATTTTCGCAGATGTGGTTACCGACCTTCTAGTCTTAAACCTTGAGCTGATGATGCAACATAGTTAGGAAAATCAAATAGAAACAAATGAACTAACTGATCAATTTGCTTTAGAAATAGCATACCAGTAGGAAAATGTTTGACGTATTGGATCAACTCCCTTAGGCCCAAGCTGAGAAATAAATGGGAATATTAGTTCCAGGAGCTAATAACAAAATGTTTCAATTTAAATCAATATACAGTGTTCATAAATTTACTATGCTAAGCATGTAAAAGGATACACAATGCGGATTCTGCACGTATCCTGCACATTCTTCAAACAACTCAGGGGTAAATTAGAACAGCCCGGCTTAGTTACTAAATCTATCATTTATTATGAGGAAATTTTGTAAGTTCTATCACTAATTTACCTCTATTCTCCATGCATCAACCTTGATACTAACATCAACAGCCTGGCGTTCTTTAGATATCTGCATGAATGAAAAGAACAAATCAACAATCAAACTATTGCAATGTTGAAAAATAACATTGCAATGAAAAATCTAGAAGTTTACGAACCCAAAACTCAAAGTGGAATAGGTCATGTGATGATTTTAGGTGACATCTCAGGCCCTAGTATATATCACGAGAATCACAATGTCAGATGTGTGCCTTGAGAAAGTGTGCATAAAAACTATTCCCATAAAAATAAATAAGAAAGGGTGGATAGAGTAATAACTGTTCCCAAGAACAAGCCAGCAATAAGCAACATTTGAATAAATAACAAATGTGAAGTGTGAAATAACAAAATTTTTTTACCCCAAATGTAGTAGATGACACAGATCCCTGGCCTTAGCAGCAATAAGCAACATTTAAATAAATAAACAAGATGCAAGTTATCTTCAAATTTTACCTTGTAGCTTCCACACTTTATGAAGCAAAAGGGGCAAGCAAATCTTCAGTGACTCGTAAGAAGGGATCAATATAAGAATCATGAACTGAACAACAATATTTAACTTCAACAACAAATATTATGCAGTGGTGCAAAACTGCACATAGGTAACCGCAAAGCATTTAACACAAGATCATTGTGATGATAAACATTCAAAGCATGATGGCACATAAAAAAAGCATTAATATCATCCCCGTCTTAAGTTCTAAGATCAAATTCAAAACCATTAACAGCATAAATTATCCACTATGTTACTTCCTTTTGTATTGATACCCTAATATTCCTATAATGAATATATTCTCAACATTTTTTACCTTGCTACGGCACCATAACTAATTGGACAAAGTAATTAATAAGATTACTTACCCCCATAAACATCAGAAGCTTTCAACCAATAACATGCTTACCAAGAATCTTAGCAAAATTTAATTACTACCTTAGTTGCATACATATTGATATTATTATTATTAAAATCAAACATTTATACTTAGTTACACTAGGAAAAGTAGAGAAC
>NW_025248326.1:0-2334 GCF_018294505.1 Triticum aestivum | reverse complement strand
ATGGTCATTGCCCAAACAAAGAGAGCACTTGACATGGCCAGCTGATGCATGAAACAAAAATAACAAAGGTGAGTGTACGTTGAATATCCTAACACGTGCACGTGGGTACATCAACAATTCAATTACAGATTCCACTTCATAGTTTATCGGAGAATGAAAACATTTAGAATACACATGACCCGATAATAAATGAAAAAAGAAGGGAAAGGTAGCTAGGTAAGACATACGACCATCTTGTCTACCACATTATATGCACGATGCCGAGCGTTTTTGTTGGCCTTTTTGTTGGATGAACAAACTTGGATTTTTTATCTATACCTGAAGCAAGTGAAATATACATAAAGTTGGTAAGAAAATACTTTGAAGCGATGTTGGTGAACGCCCACATAATTTCTAATCAAATGAAGGCAATAAAACTGAAACACACACACACACACACAAAGAGAGAGAAATTGCCTGCAGACTCACATATATAGTCATTGATCCAACAAAAGGAAATCATGATGTGCTCTGGCCACATACCAGCTTTGCTGACAGATAGCAACCAAAGTTGAGGATCCGGCAATAGCATGGTATGAAACTATGAACCACACATAAATGATAATATCAAATTTAACTAACTAATTGCATGCACGCACCGAGAGATCTTGAAGTAGGAAGATGAGCTATTGCTGTGGATACGTACTAACCTGGTTCGACAGCCATTGCAATTCCCGAATCAATCCACCTGAATCAGGCTCTAGCACCATAGATGAGGTCTGTGGATTACAACGAACATGAACAAAGGGGAAATGATGTTGTACAAATTTACCAACATAAATAGCATTAAAGGTGCTTTGCTCTATGGTTTTTCTATTCCCTCATTTTGAACGCTGGGCATATAATTTAGTTCTGATGAATAATTCAATTTTGAAAATTACTCGCTACAATCAATCAAAATACATGCACCAAACGAGAACTAAGAAAAGTATCATACCTTCACATTTGCATTCCTAGAAAGTGAGGCATGCCCAAATACAGAGAGAACTTGAAAATTATAGGACAAACAAGAATTGATCTGTGATGAAAGAAATACCTTCAAATAGATGACTCTGATATGCACCGTCCTCACGCCGTTCATTTAGAATAGAAAAGCTGAATAGAAGGTTGTTACTCTAAGTCAACTCTGCACAGTGTGAAAGAATATTAGACCCGAGTAACTAATCTCACGCTGTAACAATAAGAACTATGAGCAATTCGAAGATATTGTGTTTATGCATATTAATCTCAGCCAAGAAATCATTTAAGGTGAAAGAAGTGACTCACCTTGCAATGCAGCAGAATCAGCCAACCAATTGGAACCGAGGTCTAATTGATCAAGCTAGAGAACCTGCGTTTATTTGGGAGCACAAAGAACAATATCAATAGAAATATAATCTGTAATGCAGAATTGGGGGGAATGGTGGAGGGACCATTGGCAGAAGAGGGAAGACGAGCGACCTGAGTGTCAACCATGGCTGTCGTTTAAGGTTTTGCAGAAGCGAGGAGCGAATAGGGTAGATAATGGGCATTATATGGACGCGAGATTAAAGGAGGAGCGTGAACTGACAGCATAACTGACCCGAGCACATCGATTGCCATTACTGGCCTCTTGTAACCATGATTCAATTACTGAAACGACGGAATCGAATCGACAAAGGACGGTCTCCTGCCCTGGGAACTGCCTCGTGGCATCGCCCGGAAGGCTACCTGGTCGGCAGCCCGCCCTGAATCGCGAGCCTCTCGGCTGGACCTGCGAGACCACGGGACGGCTTTCTTCACCTGCATCCTGCGTCTCCGTCGATCCCCTCGCACGGCTCGGTCGGCTGGGGCCGGAACCCGCTCCTCCTGTCGATCCCCTTCACGAAGCGCATGGCCACCTTGCCTCGATCCCGCACCTCCTCCGGTCGATCCAATCGACCTCCACGCATCGGTTGTGGATGCATGGATGAACGCTCATCGGTCGCTCCTCTCTATCCCTCCCTAGTCGATGGACCCCTTTAGCGAAGCACACCACTGGACCTCATTCCCCGAAGGCCATGGCTGAATATGGGCCGGCCTAGGCCCAGTTAACCACAGGACAGCGTTTCGGCCTGTGGAGTAGCTGCCCATAGGACAGTAGGCCCATTTTACCATATACGCGGGACAAATCGCTTTACATGGAGATCCAACGACCAGAAACATCCAGATCGCAAAAACGGACGGCCGAAAACCCAAATCGCTATGAGGGCTCGCTTTAGGCTCAGTTATACTGTCCTTAATGGCGCACCACCCCACGGTGCGCCATTACTAGTTTGCCCAGTTTCCATCGAATGC
>NW_025248325.1:0-2334 GCF_018294505.1 Triticum aestivum | reverse complement strand
GTTGCGAGATCTACACCGATCACCAGAGTCTCAAGTATATCTTCACCCAACCGGATCTGAACCTTAGGCAAAGACGTTGGTTGGAGTTGATCACAGATTATGATCTAGGGATTACCTACACCCCAGGCAAAGCCAATGTCATGGCTGATGCTCTGAGCCGTAAATCCTATTGCAACAATCTCATGTTGCAGCAAGTCCAACCACTTCTCCATGAGGAATTCTGTAAGCTTAACCTTCACATTGCTCCTCGCGGATTCCTTTCTACCCTAGTGGCGAAACCTGATCTTGAAGATCGGATTATCGCTGCTCAAAAGCAAGACACAGGAATTTCTCGGATCAAGAGAAACATTAAGAAGGGAGTTGGTGGATGTTTCTCTATGGATGATCGTGGAGTTGTTTTCTTTGAGAATCGCTTGGTGGTTCCCAAGAATCAACATCTGCGACAATTGATCCTTAAGGAGGCGCATGAATCTCCTCTCACGATTCATCCCGGTAGTACTAAGATGTATCAGGACCTACGCCAGAGGTTCTGGTGGACTAGGATGAAGAGAGAAATCGCTGAGTTCATCGCTAAATGTGACGTTTGTCGCCGCGTTAAGGCAGAGCATCAAAGACCTGCTGGCACCCTTCAGCCTTTAGCTATTCCTGAATGGAAATGGGATAAAGTTGGTATGGACTTCATCACCGGCTTTCCCAGGACCAAAAGAGGGAATAACGCTATCTTCGTAGTCGTTGATCGTCTTTCCAAAGTGGCTCACTTCCTCCCTGTTCGAGAGAGTATCACTGCTAGTCAGCTTGCTGACTTATATATTTCTCGAATAGTGTCACTTCATGGTGTTCCACTAGAGATCAATTCAGACCGTGGCAGTCTTTTCACTTCTCATTTCTGGGAGAGTTTCCAAACTGCCATGGGAACCCATCTTTCCTTCAGTACCGCTTTCCACCCTCAGTCGAGTGGTCAGGTGGAACGGGTCAACCAAATTCTCGAAGACATGCTCAGAGCTTGCGTTATCTCATTCGGTATGGATTGGGAGAAATGTCTTCCCTTCGCCGAGTTTGCTTATAACAATAGCTACCAATCCAGCCTCAAGAAAGCTCCTTTTGAGGTTCTCTATGGACGAAGATGTCGAACACCTTTGAACTAGTCAGAAACCGGTGAAAGACAATTCTTTGGACCGGATATGATCCAGGAGGCAGAAGAGCAAGTTCGCATCATTCGTGAGAATTTGAAAACAGCCCAGTCTCGTCAGAAAAGTCAGTACGATCGTCATCATAAGGATATGACTTATGAAATTGGCGACCAAGCTTACCTTCGGGTTACTCCTTTAAAGGGTACCCATCGTTTCGGTATCAAGGGCAAGTTGGCTCCTCGTTACATTGGTCCTTTTCGCATTCTCGCTAAACGAGGAGAGGTTGCCTACCAATTGGAACTACCCCCACATCTTTCTCGAGTTCATGATGTCTTCCACTTCTCTCAACTCAGGCGTTGCTTCTCGGATCCTATCCGCGGAGTGGACCACGAAACGCTTGATCTCCAAGATAACCTCACATACCGAGAGTACCCGGTTCGCATTCTTGATCAAGCAGAGCGTGTTACTCGACGTCAGAACATCAGGTTTCTCAAAGTTCAGTGGTCTCATCATTCCGAGAGAGAGGCTACTTGGGAGCGAGAAGATCGTCTTCGACTGGAGTACCCCGCTTTCTTTCCGTCGACCCCTGAATCTCGAGACGAGATTCTTTCAAGTGGGGGCGAGTTGTCACATCCCTAGTCTGGTATGACCTAGGCTAGCTAGCCATTTGTGCATCATATTTAAATTTCATTTAAATTTGAAATGAGGATTGGTGGAACCCTCAGAATCTTTTTTGAAAATGACCCAAATAAAAATTTCTCCAAAAGGGTCCAAGAAAATGCTCATGATGCCTCTGAAAATATTGGACAGAGATAAAAAAATCAAAACAATATTTTTAGGAGCTCATGGACATTTATTTTGGCCATCTGGATTAATTCGATAAATAATTGCATTGGAAATATATTTCTATATATATGAAATATGGCCCAAAAATTATGTCATCTTTAAAGGAGCCCTGGAATAATACCATTAGCCCCTGCAAAAATTGGCATAATAAAATAAAATGGTTTAGTATTTTTATTAAACCAAACAAATGTCAGAAAAAAATAGAAAACAGAAATAAAAGGAAGGAGGGACTTACCTGGGCCTCCCCTCCCCTGCGCAGCCCAGCAGCAGCAGGCCGGCCAGCCAGGAGGCGGCCCAGCCCACCTGGCCCCTCCTCTGTCGTCTTCCTCCCCGACAGGGGAACGGCGCGTGCCGACGC
>NW_025248324.1:0-2334 GCF_018294505.1 Triticum aestivum | reverse complement strand
TATCTGTTCTAAAATTCCCTTGCTTTCTCTACATCTTGGAATCGCATCTTTAGTTTTGGTATTAGATAATCCGGTAGATCTGACGTCTGCAGAAAAAGAAAAAAATAATCCAAACGGCGCGTTAAAATGCAGTTTATGAACTTGTTATCCTGGAGGGAGCAGAAAATTTGCAGATAATACAAGATGCGTATATAAATATTTTTGTTTCACTTACGTGCGTGTATGATCGCAACTCCGCCGTTGTCTACTATTGTCCCTCTGGGATGGGGCATGGCGAAATAATCATAGCATGATGCAGAAGTGGCTCACGAGGAGGAAGGAGGGCTGAAGATGGCCTCTCTCTTGTTTGTGTCCTTTTTGCTTGAGGTGGTTGTGGAGGTATTGCGATCCTGGTCTTGGTTTGCTCTTTTGTTTTGTGAAGCAATCCATCTACCTTATGTCCCGTACAATTCTGACATGTAGCAGCAGATGCAGGATCCAACGGTGGTAGTGTGCAGAGCACTCTCCTCCGTGTGTGTGTGTGTGTGTGTGTTCCTGTTGGATTTGTCCTGGGATCCAGTTTAGTTTCTTCGCTTTGGCATTGATGAGGCACACCAGGATAACCTGTAGAGTTACACGCAGGCTTGAGCTAACCCCCTCCTCCATCGGCGTGCTTGGGAGTCTGTTGGTGGATACAAAGAATCCACGGGAGATTTCCGGCGTCACCCAATTAGGTGGAGGCGCAAGGTTGTGCGGATATGGCTATGACCCAGCATCTTGGAAGTCTCCATGTGTTTCGGGTGTCATCCATTTTTGGTCTAGAGCAGGTTGGTAATGCTACTGGTGCGTTTGAGGTGTGACCCATTGAGGGGGTGGTGCAACGCGTACAGGCTTTGGATTGTGTACTTGCTGCTGGGAACTTCTAAGCTTCTTCATGCGTCTCTAGTCTTGCTGACATAAAATAAAAAAATGTCTATTAGCACACAAGTTAGATATGCCTATACATTTGTAACTGAACTTAGCATTGTTCACATCCTGAACTTCTCATATAAAAGTGGTGTTCATGTACATATTTTTTCCCTAGGAGAGCCATCACACTATGCACTGAGCTGAGCATCTGCCAATACTTTTGTACCCGAACTCAGCACCCTTCACAGAATGAACCTCACATCCTGTTAATTCTACACTATTTGATTACTTATATGTACCTGAGCTGAGCACTCTCCACAACCTAAACTTCTTGTTTTGCAAAGGGGAAATACTGTCTACAGTTAAAAAACCTAAACCTTCATGAGTTTGAATGATTGAACTACTAGTGCATACCAACCTGACCTTCATGTGAGATCACATGCATGTTCTATTTTCCTTTTATTTATTTTTTTGCACAGAACCAGATACATACCAACCTGAACTCTAGCACACTTACTAGTTGAACTTCAAATGGCTTTTTCACATGTGAATGTGAATGCAGGAAGATTTTACAGTGTTTGTAGCCTGGACTGAGGCTCACATACTACCTGAACTTCACATGCCTGTAAGCAGGCAGATTTTACAATGCTGTTTTGTAGCCTGGACTGAGGCTCACACACTACCAGAACTTCACATGGCTGTAAGCAGGCAGATTTTAAAAAAGCTTTTGTAGCCTGGACTGATGCTCACACACCACCTGAACTTCACATGGCTGTAAGAAAATAACAAACAAAAGGAAGAAGTTCAACCATACCCTGGCTAGAAGTTCGGCCAAAAATTTTCCAGCAACTGATAGGCCACCTTGTGAGCAATTTGTCGGAGAGCTAGGAGAGGAACCGCATGACAATCCATATCTTGCATAGGGCGCGAAGTTCATCTGCATGATGCAAGAAGGTCAGGCAAGGGAAGATTGAAGAAGAAGGCGACAAGTGGGACGAAGTTCATGTATCGTTGCTAGATTTGAAGGCGCCCTTGATGCCACCTCCGCCACGGAGTTGCTCCGTTGGCCGTGTTGTTCGCCGTAGCTTCCGTCGGGGCCATCATCTACTCTGCCAAGGCGTCGGGCGGTGAGGATGGAAGGAGGATGTGGCTTCCGGAAGTCCATGGCGGCTTCGCCACGTCCAGGCGACGCAGGCTCCCTCATGCCGGCGTCCGCCGTCGCTTGCTCGCCCGCGCCGATGGTCGGCCAGGAGGTGGGGCAGAGGGGTGGCGGCGGATGCAGTCGACCAGGCTCTTGAGACGGAGGGGAAGCGGCGGATCCGGCCAGCCAGGAGCTGGATATGCGGGGAGGCGGCAGATCCGGCGAAGATCGGCGGCGTGTTTTAGTTAGATATGAACTTCATCTGTTTTTAGGGTTTAGGGTGCGTGTTTTAGTTAGATATGAAC
>NW_025248323.1:0-2335 GCF_018294505.1 Triticum aestivum | reverse complement strand
ACTCGATGCCTAGATGTACCCGGCCATACTGCTAAGTTGGTCAGGGTAATGACTGAGGCTGGATACCGCTGGTATCCTGAGTACACGGTCGAAGAGCAATTCCGAGATTTTAATCAAAGCCAGTATCTCTGCACTGTCAGGATATTTCCATCTTATCCTGGATCCACTGAGCCTCTTCACTGCTCCTATGGACTCGGGGTTACTATCGAGATGGCTGTGCAGGATGCCGCCTACTCTATGATGACCATTATGCGAGTCAGATCTGGTCTATTTCGGGACTCTGACTTCCGGTATATGCCAGGATCACTTCCGGGAGCACAAGGATATTTCCAGGCTATCTATGCTGACTCCACTCAGGAGGATTCACGGACTCGCACCACTGCTGAGATGCTCGAGGATAAGGACCGTGAAAATCGGGCCTTAAGGTTGGAGCTCTTCAATACCCGTGCTGATCACTGGGCCACTTTGACTCGGTTCGCACCGGCGGTGCAAGCTGGATATTCGGATATGCGCGATCTCTATCCCGTGAGATCTGCTCTGCCGGACGTGATGGTTTGGCGTGATGTAGGAGGCATCACCCCACCTCGCGGTCCCCGCAGGCCACCGTTTGTTGGTCCACGACCTCATCCTAGCCCCTATGGTCCACAAGCTCCGCGAGACCGTCTGTTTCCGGATGAACATGTTGAGCTTCTAGGCTATGGAGGTGACTTTTATGAGGACTACTACGGATCGGTCTGAGTTAGGGGTAGCAACACTAGTTTGCACTAGCTGTGTCATCTATCGTCCCGCGTGACTCGTGGGTTATGACCTAGTTTGTACTCCTTCCGGAGGTGTAGAAAAATAATGTATAGGAGCTTGGAATGCCTCCGATGAGATGTAATCCTCTTTTCACCGTATTAGTACCTTGCTTGGTCTTGTACTAAACCTGTATGGTGTGTATGACGATGGAATAAAGAAGCAGTTTCTGTATCTACCATGTCATACGGATGATCATCTTGCATTTCGAGTTATTCCTTACATTCTATATCCTATGTCGGAATTTTATCATTCTGACTAAATCATTGTCTTGTTTACCTAGGATGGTCAACACGCGCGCTAACCCTGCTTCCCAAGAGCAGGCCGAAGGCAGTGAAGCCAGGAATGAAAATCTGCCTCATCCTCCTTCACTAGCCGAGGTTATGATGGAAGCTGAGAGAAACAAGCGGGAGACAAACCGTTTGTTGGAGCGTATTGAACAGAATACAGCACACCATCAGAGGGGTAACGTGGTGTCACTCAGCGATTTTATCAAATTGCATCCACCCACGTTCCACCACTCCGTCGAGCCTCTCGACGCTGATGACTGGCTTCGCAGTATCTCTCACAAGCTGCGTTCCGCATTGGTAGCGGAGGCTGACAAGGTCACCTTCGCCGCATATCACCTTGAAGGCCCCGCCAGTCTATGGTGGGAGAATTATGGAGCTATGCGCCCAGCGGGCCATGTCACAACTTGGGCTGAGTTCAGTGAGGCTTTCCGTGAACATCACATTCCGGAGGGTCTCATGGACCGCAAGCGTGAAGAATTTTGCAATTTCACCCAAGGCCGACTTTCTGTGGATGTCTATAGCAGAGAGTTTGGTAATCTCGCCCGATATGCAACTGAGGAAGTGTCTACTGACGCCAAAAAGCAAGCAAGGTTCCGTAAGGGCCTTAGTCCTGAGCTTCGTCGCGACCTCCGTCTGCATGAGTGCACATCCTTCTCGAAACTTGTCAACAAAGCCATCAGTGCTGAAACTGGTCAGACTGACTTTGACGCAACACGCAAGCATGGACGTGACATGGGTTCCTCATCCGGTGCTGGTCCTCAGCAGCGCCGCGTGTGGGTACCCAACACCGCCCTGCCACCCAGGTTCACACCGAGGCCATCTTTCCAGACGCCTCGCCCTGCTCAACAGTCTGCTCCAGCCAAGCCCTATGGGGGTCCATCCAATAATGCTCCTCCACGTACCAGTTCCGTGACTTGTTTCAAGTGTGGGGAATCTGGTCACTATATGCGTGAGTGTCCCCAGACCAACCCCAATCAATCTGCTAAAGCTGTTGGCCGTGGCAAGCCGACAGGAAAAGTGTTCCACGCTAAACCGGTCACCGCTTCACGTGGCCATGTCAACTGTGTCTCTGCCGAAGAAGCTCAAGAGGATCCCAACGTCGTTCTCGGTACGCTTCTTGTTAATTGCCACCCGGCATCTGTTCTTTTCGATACAGGAGCCTCTCATTCCTTTATATCTGAAAATTATGCTCGTTTGCATAACGTTGCATTCTGTGATCTGCCGTCCACTATGGAAATCTCTACCCCTGG
>NW_025248322.1:0-2335 GCF_018294505.1 Triticum aestivum | reverse complement strand
TTTTTTTTTCAAAAATTTCAAGAATAGGTTGTTAAAACTGCATGGACACTATTTTGAATTGTAGCAACATTTTTTTTAAAGCTACATATAAACCTTTTTGAATTGCAAGAACAAATTACATATAAACTATCTTTTACTAAAAATACTTTCTTTTTGTTATGAATAGAGATAAATAAATAGTAAGCTGGAAAGTAGAAATAAAAAACGTGTGTACCTTGTGCTATACGCTGGCTCAGGCGAGCGCTGTTTTTTTTCTTTTGAGAAACACGTGTAACTTTATTCATACTCATAACAATTACAGTTACACTCATTTTGACCTAAGATCCAAGAAAAAACAAAGTAACTCCTGTGACTAAGAATTACAATGAAATCTCTTGAAAACACCTTCTTTGTGGCATCAATCTCTGCTCGAAGAGATACTCCAAAGAATTCGGTAAAGAGGCTGCCATTGTACTGGAGCAATGATGTTGTCACTCTTTCATCCGCACAAACATTACCAATAATGGGTTTTAAAAGTGCCTTGAGTCGCCTATCCAAAAAGATGGGAAGGCTTGGTCGATGAACGACTTGGGCCGGGGATGATCCCCTAGAAGTGTAGGTCGCCGTATCACTATATCTTCCCCATAATGTCGATGAAATTTTTTACCACCACGAAGAATCAGACCAACACAAAAAAGGCTTGATACAACATAAACTCATCAGATTTGAATAATCAGATCCGCAATGACAGAAAACTCTCTAACCTCATGACACCGCCAGAAGAGGGAGAGAAAACTTATTCTCATAAAACTATGATGATCACTAGACGTTGACGAAAAACAGTCTTGAAAATCCAAGGCCCCCCCACCTTTGAGTGTCAAGATGACAGCCAGAGGGGAGGAGGCCTAAATTTATCTGATCGCAGCGGCGACGGCGACACGAGAAAACACTCCTATAGGAGTAACTATCGACAACAGGCGAGCGCCAGGTGAGAGAGAACTTGGGCCCGACGCATTTATCTTGCGTTGTATGCAAAAGCATCATGTTCGCCTCACAAGAAGCAAGGTATAGACACTCCAACATTGTTTTGTCTCGCAAACCAACCTGTGATTGGATGGTTAGAGGGACAGTAGTATCCCCATCCCATCAGGGTTCAAGTCCTAGTGCTAGCATTATTCCTGGATTTATTTCAGGATTTTCGGCGCTGCGCTTTCAGTGGGATGAGAGGAGACGTTCCCGTCAACGAGTGACTTCGTAAATCTCTAGATGATATGCTGGCTCAGTCTCTCGAAGGTGCTCATAGGGTATGCCGGCTCAGTCTCTTGAAGGTGCTCATAGGGGTATGGTGTAATTTCCTTTGCATTATTCCTTTAAGACCAAGCGGATAATTGCTAATGCATGAAAGAAGATTTCATATTTCCAATGTTTTTCTTCAGTTCTCCTCCTACCGAGAGAGTTGGGCTGGGTTGGGGCTAGGCTGGTCATAGTTTGTATGTTGGGCTTGTTGACGACATAATTATTACGGGGAACCCGCATGGCCCAACGAAGTTTTATACATTTTTTCAGTAGTAATTCCAGGTACTATTGCATGCAATGTGGGTTTAGCAGTTCTTGAGCCATCAATGATTGGTGAACCGACAGATCAACTTGCAAATGAGGCGCCCTTCCCATACTAACAAGCCTAGTCTAACCTGAAAAGGAGGTCTGATGTACCTGTAAAATTATAGCGTAGATGTTATATCTGTTTCGAAATTACTAATTGAGGAGTACTCCTTTTAAAGGTCATTCCGCCCTTGCCAGACTGCGCGTCACTTGTCGTAACCTAAGAGTTTTTTCTTTTTCTCGTATATCCGTTTATTCAAAACATTTTATCTCTTAAAGCATTCATCCAAATCTCAAACGTTTTCACCGATGAACGACTTGGGCCGGGGATGATCCCCTAGAAGTGTAGGTCGCCGTATCACTATATCTTCCCCATAACGTCGATGAAATTTTTTACCACCACAAAGAATCAGACCAACACAAAAAAGGCTTGATACAACATAAACTCATCAGATTTGAATAATCAGATCTGCAATGACAGAAAACTCTCTAACCTCATGACACCGCCAGAAGAGGGAGAGAAAACTTATTCTCATAAAACTATGATGATCACTAGACGTTGACGAAAAACAGTCTTGAAAATCCAAGGCCCCCCCACCTTTGAGTGTCAAGATGACAGCCAGAGGGGAGGAGGCCTAAATTTATCTGATCGCAGCGGCGACGGCGACACGAGAAAACACTCCTATAGGAGTAACTATCGACAACAGGCGAGCGCCAGGTGAGAGAGAACTTGGGCCCGACGCATTTATCTTGC
>NW_025248321.1:0-2335 GCF_018294505.1 Triticum aestivum | reverse complement strand
CCTGGGGATTCAGGTGAGGAACAATAGTACCTTCCCGCCCATGAGTTTTCCCGAGTCCGTCAGAGGCTGGCAGTCGACTTGGTTCTACTGCCAGGTCCAGTCGACGCCAGGGCAGTCGAGTGGACTCCCTCCGTTTACCATGGACCGAGTGAACAAGCCCTCCCCTCTGAAGCTGATTCCGGAGGAGAAAGCCGACGTGAAGATGTTGATGGAGCGCGTGGTGCAGCTGGTTCGGGACGGTGTGACAGGCATGGACCTCCTGGAGGTTTTCCTCAAGCGCCGCATCCAGCCTCTCCAGTTCAGGAGCCACTGCATGTGGTTGTACTGCGGGCCCGAAGACGAGACTAGAGTCCATCCAGAAGAAGTCGACGATGTCACACTGGAGAGATGGATGGCAGCCGTTACCGGAAACAGGGATAACCCGCGCGGAGCCAGAAGAATTCCTCCACTCGACCACGACAGCATCCCAAACAAGGTACACTTGCTCTGCTTTCCATTGTGTCTTTGTCGTATTCACTCCTGCTAACCCTGTCGACTGGTCGACTGATCCTTGTTTCTGCGACTGCTAGGCCTTCACCGAGCTGTACTCGATGCCCAATGGGGCACAAGCTTCGACTGAGGAAGGCGAGGCGAGTGGGGGCGAGGCGAGCGGGGGCGAGGCGAGTGGGGGCGAGAGCCAGGAAGAGGAGGAATGGGACTCGGATGCCGCAGGGGGTGATGACGACGATGATGATGATGAAGATGATGAAGATGACATCGAGGACGAGGAAGAAGAGGAAGAGGAGGTCGCTCCACCGCGCTCAGAAAGGCGGTCGAAGCTTGTCCACGACCCTTCAACCGAACGTGGCAAGGGGGTTGCGACCGCCACCCAGTCGACCAAGCGCCCCCGGACCACCTCTCCAGCGCCGACTGAAAAGGCGCCGAAGCAGCCCAGGGCGGCCTCATCGAAGCCGACCAAGCTCTTGCCGAAGATGAAGGTGTCCATCCCCACCATTTCAGGGTAATTGTGTTGCTCATATTTTCTTATTCTGTGCGAACTTTGTCTTTGGTTGACGCTGAGGTTAGTCGACTGATCCTTTGGAGTTGCAGCGCCGCTACTTCTGAGACCTCGGCCCGGGCCGACGACCACGAGATGGAGGATGCAGCCACTTCGAATCCAGGTGCTGTGTTCTTAATACCATTCTTAGTCGACTGACTCGCGATCTCTGATCCTGACCCTTTTCCGCAGCTCCACCCAACACTGTTATCGATCTTCCGGACGACGACGAGGATGAAGAACTGCTGGCGCGCAGGGAGAGTCGGAAAATGCCCGCTAGTAAGGTGCCTCAGGATGCGACGGCGCCTGAGACTCTGACTGTGGAGGAAGGGAACACCACTCGACACACGGTGTCCTTCGCGAGTCCACTGACGAGTGCTCAGCCGCCCTCCCTCTTCACGACTCACCACGTCCCAGAGGACCAAGCTGGCGCAGCGAAGGAGGCAATACGCCAGGCGGGACTCATGATGAAGCAGCTGAAGACTATCCGGGACGCGAGCCAGGCAACTTATGACGCCAGCTCTGCCCTCCAAAGCAATGTCCAGGTCAGTCGACTACTGTTTGTTCTGTTGGATATGCTACCAAAAACTTTTCTTTTCCGGGATTTATATTAGTCACCCGCTGGGTGTGTCGAATAAACTCCGTGTTAGCGGGGGCACGCTTAGTGCACCCGCTGGGTGTAGTCCCCAAGGCTAAGGTCGACTGCTGGCAGTCGGCCTTAGGCTTTATGATGTCAATCTCTCTGTCAGTCGACTGGTCGACTGGATTTCGCAAACCGGTGGGGGCACGCTGAGTGCACCCACTAGGTGTAGTCCCCGAGACTGTGGTCGACTGCTTGCAGTTGATCACAGTCTTAGAGTTTTTTTTTTTTTTGAGGTCGACTGGTCGACTTTGTCTTCAACAGGATTAGTGGGGGCACGCTGAGTGCACCCACTGGGTGTAGTCCCCGAGACTACGGTCGAATGCTTGTATTCGGCTGTAGTCTTAGAAACTTGTGTTTTTCCCTTTTTCACTCGGAAGTGAATTATTTTTGACGTTTAGTCGATTGATTCTTCGCAGAACTCCTGTGATCTTGTGGCTCGCTACTCAGAGCTAGAACAGAAACATACTCAAGTCGAGCTGAGCTTGAAGTTGGTTCAGGAGAAGCTGACAAAGGCGAAGGAGGAGACTGAAGGTATGTTTGGTGAGACCTTGACGACTGCTTTTCCTCTTGCTAGTTTCGGCATCTGATCTTGCTGTAACTTGCAGGTAAGGTAAGGGAGGCCCAGCAGAAGAAAGACCTTGAGCTAGCTGAGAAGA
>NW_025248320.1:0-2335 GCF_018294505.1 Triticum aestivum | reverse complement strand
CATATAAACACAAAATGTAGCATGCAATGATATACAAAACATAAATACAAGTACATGATATTAGGCCCCAAGTAACTACAAGTATATGCTATTATATGCTAAAACAAATATTAGACCATGAAAAACACAACATAAATACGGAATTTCTAAATGCACAAATTAATTGAAATTGTATGCAATTTTTGGCAGATCAATGGATTACCGCGAAGTAAGTCGAGCACGAGGTAATGTAAACATATATTTACAGTACGGAACAACATACCTTCTGACCACAGGCAAGAAAACGTCTGCCAGTGTCCAAGGAATCAAAAGCAACTAGCCTGACGCAAGGTTCTCGATGCAGACAACGAGAAGGCAGATCGTGAGCAATGCCACTCCATTCATAGCACGGGATAGTCGTAGGAAGCTAAACGAAACAACAGAGATAATGCACAAATCAACGCCCTGCGTTAAATACGGGAAATGAAGAACCCTAACCCTAAGCCTAGCACTATCTGGAGATTATATAGTAGGAGCGTACCTGCAGGCTAGTCACGGATTCGCCATCCGAAGAAGAGCTCGACTCGTCGCTCCATGAAACCATGGCGTAACGTTACCGGCGGCAAGACGTGGATCGGTGGCGGCGGCGGCGGCGGTCGCAATGGATAGATAGAACGTGCGTGGAGATCGCGAGGGAAGAACCGCCCTGACCAGGTGGCCAGCGCGGCCCATTTAAACGGGCTGTAATCAAAATAGAAATTGTTTAATGGGCTCGGCAACGGGAGCGGCCGTGTGTCGCGCCGTCTAACGGCATCCGTCACCCCCCTCCACGTCATCGCGACAAGTGCCCCGAGTTACACTACAAGCCCTAAAATGGTGGGTTTTTCTTTTCTTTATGAGGTGAAAATGGTGGGTTTTTGGTACGAAGTCTATACTATAGACCAACGTGAGCTGGTATCTTCCATATCTAAATGGTGCTGAACCAAAGGAGTGAAAAAAAATTAATTATTACCACACATAATTACATCTTCTATATCTAAACAACTAGCCACCACTAACCTATTTCTCTTAACATGCAAGTTTGCCACCTCGTCATTCAACATGTATGAAGAAAGGTCCATGATTAAATTCCCTAGTGACCGCCTCCTGTTTAGTCCATATATGCTACAAGCACTATCTCAAGGTACTGGCCTCTTGCAATATTATATATCATGTATCATGTATGCAGTAACACATTGTAAACACCTCACTATTAGATCACTGGATTCATCCTAACATAACTCTAGCAACTGTTCTACTCTTCTTCGCCCACCACGCTTCTGCACACGATAATAGGATAAGTTAATTAATGACAAATTAAAAACAATTATGACCTACAATGCGTACAAAAGCTTACTTCTGATTTAGTTTGTATTTCTTGCTGCGTTTAGTGTGCCCTAGCAATTTGCATGAACCGCACCTAATTCTGATCTCGTTGTACGAAAGTGGCCTACAATTTTTCGACATAGGGCGGTTCTCATCTACCTTAGTTGCACCTTTCGCGGATACTTTAATAGGATCTTGAACTTCAACTATGTTGCCTTCACCATCGTCTACATATTCAATTGCACAAGTACTAAGATCAGCCGTTTTCTTACTCAAATTTTTCTTTAGCTGATCATACTCATGGCTCTTAGCTATCACGGTCTTCAAACTCTCCTGTAACTGATCCCACAAAGCTGGGTGTTCGCATGCTGCATGCATAGCTTCTGAAGCCAACACACTGACCTGGCTATATTTCATTCTTTCAGCTGCTCCAGTCCATCCAAATCCCAACAGATCACTTGTGCGCCTGGCGGGCAGTCCCAACCTTGCGTCTTTCGTGAACCGCACAAGAACTAAACACTTTGGTATTTCAAATATATTCAAGTACTTCAGTACATGGAATATGTGCTTGCAAGGTAGACCCTTTTGAATCATTCTTCTGCAGCTGCACCTTATAGTTTCTGCGGAATTTACTGGAGTGTACTCCACCCAAAAATGGCTCTTTCGGTTATTCTTCCAGGCCACGATGTACTGCTGTGATCCGTCTCCGAGCTTTATTTCTACAATCTCCATGCCGCCAATTTTCCTAAGATCAGCTTGCAACATATAGAAGTTTGCTGGAGTGAAGACGTGAGAAGCAGCTATCTCAAGTTCCCTCGAGCTAGTAACTGCCACCGGTACACTCTGTGAGGCCGTGCAATCATCTCGTGCCTCATTCTCACGGATACGTACAACGGCGTTCTCATAGTGCAAAATCATATCCACCAGGGTCATTTCACCATCTAGGTGGAGGTGAAGGCATGAGTTTAGACTTTCACTCCTCTGGTTGCTT
>NW_025248319.1:0-2335 GCF_018294505.1 Triticum aestivum | reverse complement strand
TGCTCTGGAATGCGCAGCCTATTAGACTGTAAAATGATTTTGGCCTTGAGTTGACTATTCAATGTCTTGATCATTGCTGTTCGTCCATTGTGGGGAGGCGTAAGAACTAGGCTGTGTTTCTTGAGATCTAGTGTGAGTGGTGTTGCGAGCAAGATGTTAGGGTATGGACAGTTGATGAGGGTCGGCCTGTTCTGGTGAGAGGGAAATGTGATGGCCGTGTTTAATGAAGATTAGTTGTGTGCTAATGTGGACTAGGCTGTGCTGGTGCACACTGTGTGTGTGTTTGGGTGTGGCCCATGTGTGTATCGGGCCATGTCGAGGGCGGCCGTTACAACGGAGCCATTACTAAGCTCGCATCGGCATTTCGTGCTAGGAGACGCGTCTTGCATCCACAGTTCAACAAAATCCCCTCTCTTGTGCAAAAGCTTCCAAACCCTAGATCGTGAGAATGTCGAGCTCCTCCAACTCAGGATCGACGGCTGGTTCCTCTCGTAGGCAGAGCCACGCCCCGGTGCCGTACCGCCAGGCTCCTCTGGCGTACGAGCTGGCAAAGTTTTGCTTGTGTGCTCCGAGGGCAAAAGCCGATGTGGATCTTGTGGAGCGATTCCAACCCGGGTAGGAGATACCTTTCCTGTCCAAGAGGGAGGGTGAGTTCATCAGATGTCACCATTTTACAGATGCACTAGTTTTACTGACAATTTCGGTTGTTCATATATACTGCTCGGGCAGTCTTTCGGTTGTGGTTTCTTTAAGTGGGTGGACGATGAGATTAGCCCGTTTTTGACTCAACTCCTGCTAGATCTGAAGAATGTTCTGTGGGCTCTAGAGGCGCGTAACCGAATCCTTGATCGCGACATGCATGGTTGGAGCAACCCAAATATCGATCATATCCAAGCCACTGCCTCCACTTGGGTTCCGCGTGAAGAGGTGCTTGAGGATGAAGAGTCCAAAGATGAGGGCATGCACCTCTCGATTGCAAGGATGGAGCGCCAGCATCGGGTGCTGCTGTTTGCATTGGTGTCTTGCCTAGTGATCGGAGCCAGTGTCTTCACCAAACTGGGGAATTGATGGAGTTTCTGTGACCAAATAAGTTTGTGAACTGCATAATGTGTTTATGAATTACGTGTGCTGTGCTTGCTTAGTTGCTGGAGAGAGATGTGGTGGCGCTAAAATTAGTTTCTGCACTAGATAAGTTTTAGGAGCATCATGCAACCGTGCTAGCTGTGAGCCCGAAATGTAACCGTGTAACGAACTGTTTTAATGTATGCTATGATTCTGGGATTGGTTTGTTCATCATGTACTGTATTTGATAAACACAAAATATATGACTAAAATTTATTATGATTGCCCTGATAGGTGCTGTGAATACAAAACATAGGATGTTTGTGCAAAAACAAAGTCCTAAATACTTGAAAGTAATTCTAGAAAAAAGCCGACTAGGTTACCTTTCTCATCTGGGGCATGAATATGTCTGCTTAACCTACAGACTGCTAATAGATGCTCTGATGTGCTGCATTGCCATGTGTGGTGCATCTTAGTTGTTGCCCTCGAGCACATGACCTCTTGTAGTGTGGACAGCCGATATGAAGATATGTTTTCCTGGAAGAATATAGTAACTTGAGGAAATCCAACATCGAATTTGTAAACATACCTTTGTGGTTGGGCTTCTTAGTGTCTCGCCGTCATAGTGCCTCGCCATGAATAGAGTGTATATGCCAGACTGATCACTATTGAGGGCAACAAAAAGTGTAAATTAATATATACAAAGATTGATGTAACATATCTATGCTTGGTGGTTTTCATAGAATATTACTGAATTTGATACAGTTTCAAAAAATACCTTGTGATTTTTTCTACCATCAAAATTGGGAATTCCCTTGTCCATCTGTTTGAGGTGCACGGCCAACTAGAGAATAAAGATTCTACACATCTGAAAAATGCCACATGGATAGTGTGGCTGATTTGCTCATGGAATTTGACACGTTCAGTAGTGAAACCAAATGGACCTGCTTGAGAGTCAATGACGACAATCTTTTTCTTCAACATGTTTAACAGATAACAGCACCAGCCGTAATGGAGAGGGGTTGGGAAAATGAACTGCATTCCAATAATGAAATAAAAAAAGGAGTCATGATAGTAATGTTTGAATACCAAGGTGTGGTGGATCGGAAAAAACACATAAGTGATGTACCATTCGACATTGGTCGATGTGTTTCTCCATGAGGAGTTCTGTTTGCACTGATATGACGACCGCTGGGTCTATGTTGGGGATGAGCAGAGTCTGCAAAGGTTGGTTATCATGACATAGGTCAGTATGGATCGTTTGGAACAAAGA
>NW_025248318.1:0-2335 GCF_018294505.1 Triticum aestivum | reverse complement strand
CGCCAGCGGACTTGAGCAATCTCATGTGTCTATCACATAACATGATGAGCCTCATAGTGGCGATTAAGATTTTTGGATGGATTTTTTCAAACATGTCATTAAGCACGTGCTTGCATTGTCTTGTAAGTTCATACGTACTAGTCTCTGGAACAAATCATACTACCATATTGTTATTTTTATTGTAATCCGTTTTCCGTTAATATTGTCCTCTAATTACGTGCCATGTGGTAATAGTTATCCATAGTACTATGTTAGGACTGTTTTCTATAGTAATATGATTTTAGGAAGTCTTAGCAACTTGTAGACAAAGTTTTGATCTAAATTAGTGTCATGTGGTAATTGTTTTCCATAGTACTATGTTAGGACTGTTTGCTATAGTGGTAGGTTTGGCATTTCATAGCAACTTGTACTAAAAGTTTTCATCTATTATAGTTATACGTGTTACGAGCTTTCCATTGTATTTTGTTGGGATATTTTGTTATAGTAGTAAGTTAGCATAGTTTACTATAATAGAATTCATTCCACACCATGTGTATGCATGTCACTTTAAATTGGCTATTAAGTGAGCAATTCCGGCATGTATGACATACTGATGTTTAATCTTCATTTGACCATCCATTCATATTGTTTTGATCCTTCCCTTATGTTGGGAGTATGGGCAACTATTTCGCAAGGCAGCTTATTGGATTCTGAATGACAACTACCTTGGGTTTTTTCATTTTTAGTTGTGACAATTTGGCGTATACTTCCCATTTTCAGTTTTCTCTTTGATATATGATTTGCACGTCCTAGTATGAACAATGGCGGGTAGGATTATCATGAAATATGAAGTTTTATGTTTTGACCACAGAGGTAGTTGTTGTGTTTTCCCTACTTTTTTCCCTTAGTTTTCAGGGTTTGAGTCATCATAAGGTTTTGGTTCTGTTGATTTGCACGATTGCCCACATAAAGCAATTACATGGCGTTTGGATTTCATACAATAAAGAGACAACCCTAAGGCTCCTGCCGGTTTTCGGTATTACAAAACATGAGCATCTCATACATCACCATATATCACATCACGTCTTGACCATATCACATCACAACATGCCCTACAAAAACAAGTTAAACGTCCTCTATTTTTTTGTTGCATGTTTTACGTGGCTGCTGCAGGCTTCTAGCAAGAACCATTCTTAACTACGCAAAAACCACAATGGTGATTCATCAAGTTTGTTGTTTTAACCTTCTTCAAGGACCGGCCGTAGTCAAATTCAATTCAACTAAAGTAGGAGAAATAGACACCCGCCAGCCACCTTTATGCAAAACTAGTTGTATGTCTGTCGGTGGAACCGGTCTCATGTGTATGGACATGTAAGGTTGCTCCGTGCTGCTTCATCCCACAATATTGCCGAATCAAAATAAGACGTTGGTGGTAAGCAGTATGACTATCACCGCCCACAACTCTTTGTGTTCTACTCGTGCATATCATCTACGCATAGACCTGGCTCGGATGCCACTATTGGGAAACGTTGCATGGAAAACAAAAAAATTCTACGCACATGCAAGATCCATCCATCGAGATGCATAGCAATGAGAGGGGTGAGTGCTTCTACGTACCCTTGTAGACCATAAGAAGAAGCGTTTATTAACGCGCTTGATGTAGTCGAACTTCTTCGCGCTCCAGCCGATCGAGTACCGAACGTACGGCACCTCCGTGTTCAGCACACGTTCAGCTCGGTAACGTCTTCCGCCTTCTTGATCCAGCAAGACGGCGAGGTAGTGGATGAGTTCCGGCAGCACGATGGCATGGTGACGGTGATGGTGAAGTTATCTCCACAGGGCTTCGCCTAAGCACTACGAAAATATGATCAGGGGTGTAAACGGTGGAGGGAGCACCACACACGGCTAAGTAATTGTTGTGGTTGTGCTAGGCGCCCCCTCCCACATATTTATAGGTGGGGAGGCGGGAGCAGCCAGGAGGCGCACCCAAGTAGGCCGAATCCTACTTGGAGTCCTTCCCAAGTGCCCCCCCTTACCATATTTATCGGAGGGGGGAAGGAAAGGGAGCAGAGGGTAGGAAGGGGGAAGCCAAATCCCCCTGTTTACTTTCCCCACTTGGGCGGCTGCAATAGGGGGTTCGCTAGCCACTTGTGGGCTGGTTTTCTCCCCTCTAATGGCCCAATAGGCCCATTATCCTCCCGTGGGTGTCCGGTACCCCCTCTGGTATTCTGATGACTACCCGGTACACTCCGAAACACTTCCAGTGTCCGAATACCATCATCCTATATATCAATCTTTACCTCTCGACCATTTTGAGACTCCTCGTCATGTCCGTGATCTCATCAGGAACTCCGAA
>NW_025248317.1:0-2335 GCF_018294505.1 Triticum aestivum | reverse complement strand
CGCCAGCGGACTTGAGCAATCTCATGTGTCTATCACATAACATGATGAGCCTCATAGTGGCGATTAAGATTTTTGGATGGATTTTTTCAAACATGTCATTAAGCACGTGCTTGCATTGTCTTGTAAGTTCATACGTACTAGTCTCTGGAACAAATCATACTACCATATTGTTATTTTTATTGTAATCCGTTTTCCGTTAATATTGTCCTCTAATTACGTGCCATGTGGTAATAGTTATCCATAGTACTATGTTAGGACTGTTTTCTATAGTAATATGATTTTAGGAAGTCTTAGCAACTTGTAGACAAAGTTTTGATCTAAATTAGTGTCATGTGGTAATTGTTTTCCATAGTACTATGTTAGGACTGTTTGCTATAGTGGTAGGTTTGGCATTTCATAGCAACTTGTACTAAAAGTTTTCATCTATTATAGTTATACGTGTTACGAGCTTTCCATTGTATTTTGTTGGGATATTTTGTTATAGTAGTAAGTTAGCATAGTTTACTATAATAGAATTCATTCCACACCATGTGTATGCATGTCACTTTAAATTGGCTATTAAGTGAGCAATTCCGGCATGTATGACATACTGATGTTTAATCTTCATTTGACCATCCATTCATATTGTTTTGATCCTTCCCTTATGTTGGGAGTATGGGCAACTATTTCGCAAGGCAGCTTATTGGATTCTGAATGACAACTACCTTGGGTTTTTTCATTTTTAGTTGTGACAATTTGGCGTATACTTCCCATTTTCAGTTTTCTCTTTGATATATGATTTGCACGTCCTAGTATGAACAATGGCGGGTAGGATTATCATGAAATATGAAGTTTTATGTTTTGACCACAGAGGTAGTTGTTGTGTTTTCCCTACTTTTTTCCCTTAGTTTTCAGGGTTTGAGTCATCATAAGGTTTTGGTTCTGTTGATTTGCACGATTGCCCACATAAAGCAATTACATGGCGTTTGGATTTCATACAATAAAGAGACAACCCTAAGGCTCCTGCCGGTTTTCGGTATTACAAAACATGAGCATCTCATACATCACCATATATCACATCACGTCTTGACCATATCACATCACAACATGCCCTACAAAAACAAGTTAAACGTCCTCTATTTTTTTGTTGCATGTTTTACGTGGCTGCTGCAGGCTTCTAGCAAGAACCATTCTTAACTACGCAAAAACCACAATGGTGATTCATCAAGTTTGTTGTTTTAACCTTCTTCAAGGACCGGCCGTAGTCAAATTCAATTCAACTAAAGTAGGAGAAATAGACACCCGCCAGCCACCTTTATGCAAAACTAGTTGTATGTCTGTCGGTGGAACCGGTCTCATGTGTATGGACATGTAAGGTTGCTCCGTGCTGCTTCATCCCACAATATTGCCGAATCAAAATAAGACGTTGGTGGTAAGCAGTATGACTATCACCGCCCACAACTCTTTGTGTTCTACTCGTGCATATCATCTACGCATAGACCTGGCTCGGATGCCACTATTGGGAAACGTTGCATGGAAAACAAAAAAATTCTACGCACATGCAAGATCCATCCATCGAGATGCATAGCAATGAGAGGGGTGAGTGCTTCTATGTACCCTTGTAGACCATAAGAAGAAGCGTTTATTAACGCGCTTGATGTAGTAGAACTTCTTCGCGCTCCAGCCGATCGAGTACCGAACGTACGGCACCTCCGTGTTCAGCACACGTTCAGCTCGGTAACGTCTTCCGCCTTCTTGATCCAGCAAGACGGCG
This sequence comes from Triticum aestivum, assembly GCF_018294505.1. Classification (NCBI taxonomy): domain Eukaryota; kingdom Viridiplantae; phylum Streptophyta; class Magnoliopsida; order Poales; family Poaceae; genus Triticum; species Triticum aestivum. The sequence continues at coordinate 582 of NW_025248317.1, read as the reverse complement.
AGGTAGTGGATGAGTTCCGGCAGCACGATGGCATGGTGACGGTGATGGTGAAGTTATCTCCACAGGGCTTCGCCTAAGCACTACGAAAATATGATCAGGGGTGTAAACGGTGGAGGGAGCACCACACACGGCTAAGTAATTGTTGTGGTTGTGCTAGGCGCCCCCTCCCACATATTTATAGGTGGGGAGGCGGGAGCAGCCAGGAGGCGCACCCAAGTAGGCCGAATCCTACTTGGAGTCCTTCCCAAGTGCCCCCCCTTACCATATTTATCGGAGGGGGGAAGGAAAGGGAGCAGAGGGTAGGAAGGGGGAAGCCAAATCCCCCTGTTTACTTTCCCCACTTGGGCGGCTGCAATAGGGGGTTCGCTAGCCACTTGTGGGCTGGTTTTCTCCCCTCTAATGGCCCAATAGGCCCATTATCCTCCCGTGGGTGTCCGGTACCCCCTCTGGTATTCTGATGACTACCCGGTACACTCCGAAACACTTCCAGTGTCCGAATACCATCATCCTATATATCAATCTTTACCTCTCGACCATTTTGAGACTCCTCGTCATGTCCGTGATCTCATCAGGAACTCCGAA
>NW_025248316.1:0-2335 GCF_018294505.1 Triticum aestivum | reverse complement strand
GGGAGTAAAGTTACGGGATGAGCTGTCAAGATGTGATAGGAAATCAAAGATAGAGCCGGGCCACCTCAGAAAATCAGAGGGGAGATGATTTATGGGGAAATGAATCCATAGGCAAAATCCATAGAAGCCATCTGTAAGCCTAGCATTTTTTGCATGAGATTACTTAGGAAGTATAGTATAGTGTAGGACTTGTACTCCTAGAAAGTCATGTACTCACTAAATATATGCCCAGGAGACTCAAGCAATACAATAAACGATTCCACTAAATCCCTCTTTGTCCCTTCTAACATGGCATCAGCCTAGTCTCGATCCCAACCCTAGTCGAGGTTGCTTCCTCACCACCCCGCCCCCGGGGCGGTCGATATCCATGATCATCACCGGGAGCTGCGTCACCCATACCTACGGTTTGTCTGCCGATTGTGTTGATCGGCTGCCCTGGAGAGTCGTTTTCCCGGTCCGTGGATTGGGTCTTTCTCGCTCACCGGTCGATTGATTAGTGTGATTTGATTTTCCTATCTAAGATCGGTTTGCCTCATACGCCGCCGTTCTTGGTCTACATCGCACATCTGCTTCATCAACATGATCGGTTGCAACCCTAAAAATTTGGCACCAGTTTCCGTTGCCGGCAACAACCGAAATACAGAACAATGCACATGCCTGGTTACTATGCCATGGTCCTCATGGATGACTATGTGCGTGCAGGTCCAACTTTGACAATTCATTCAATGTTGTACAAATGGTCCGGCGAGAACGGGAAGGAAATAAAGTTAGCTCACTTTTGGACAGAACATAAGCGCCTTCAAATGATGCTCGCGAATATCATCAATTGCTGTGTAGCGTGGGATGAGGGGATGTTCTACTGCAAGACAAAGAATCAGGAAGAACAACATATGAGAATAATGCATCAAAATGCCGACGGATGTCATTACTAAATGATAGATATATATGCTCCTTTCAAAAAACTTGTGATCTTTAGTTTATATGTGTCGTGTGTCACATGTTCTCATGAATTACCTTGTAATCTCTACATTATATGTACGTGTGTCATATGTTCATATTTTTATGTTGTGATCTTTTCCAAATAGATTCAAAACGCTAATACGGGTGGGAGCATACGCCTTACTATGGTCGCTTTGGCTATGTAGAAATGATTTGATTTTCAATGATAAAAATGCTTCTCCTTTGCAGGTTATTTTCCGTTGTACGCACTCACTTCGTACGTGGTCTACGCTACAACAAGTGGAGTACCAACCGCTGTTCAAGGCGGTGTGTACGCGGTTGGAGCAGGTGGCTACAGTGATTTTTACCCAACATGGGTGGCAGCATAATCTCCGGATCGGTCCACCATCCCTTGCGACATAGGCATAGTGTCGGTCTATAGGACTCTACTGTCGCCGATTTGTCGTTTTTTTTTCATTTATTTTGTCAGACTTTCCGTGTTGGGCTGTGTGCATCCTAGTTATGCAGCGGCCGGGTGTTACTCATAGTGTTTTGTATCCGCTTGATGCTACATTTTGAGATAATAAAAGCGCCCTTTATCAAGAAAAAATATATTTGAAATGTTATTGTGTGGTTAAAATAACATACGGGACCGCGAGAAGAATTGTGGAAGGGGGTCCGTGCGGCGGACATGGATAAGCACTATCTATGGAGGCGGGACAAACATCGGGCAGAGAACCTCAAAAGGAGTCGATGTTAGCTTGGGTCAGAAGTGTTCCAATGGCCCAGTCTTCTCTCCCAGTGATGGAGATGATAGCAGAGAGGTGGTTCAATGATCTTGCGTTGTGCATCCTGAAGGAGGGGAACTCAGATGAGAGGTTGGGGATCCGGCGGGGTCTGAGTAAAACCGCCATACCCACGCCGGGTGAGATAGTTAAATGGGCTCTTCGAGAGGCCAAATCTCTGATTCCACAGCAGGCGGCCGTTCGATCCCTGTTCATTCCATCCACTAGTCATTCATGTAGTATGAGTGGGTTCTACTAACTAACACTATCTGTTGAACATTGTCGGACACTCATTTCACTCCTAAACCAACTAGTTGTTCTTAACCAACTGAATTTGCTAAAGAGATTAGAGATGAATGGATCCTTCAGTGCATTATTATGTACGTAGGGTACTTGTGTTATGCATAGACGAATGAGTTGTAGACTCTCTCAGCTATGTGCGCGTAGCATAGGATGATTTATACAGTATTTAAGTACGTGCTCGAGAGGAATGAAACCCATGGATATCTAACCATGCCCCCAACGGCTGGATCAGATCGATCTGCACGTGAACGTGAACGCTTGCTTGCTCGCGACCGGCCGGCGGTGAGGTCTTGGTCTCGATCCACACC
>NW_025248315.1:0-2336 GCF_018294505.1 Triticum aestivum | reverse complement strand
AATATTACTGCTTAGATCATATAGACCACAAGAAAGGTTAAACCAAACAATGGAAAGGAAATTATGATTATCAAATTAAACAGAACAATGGAAAGGAAAATGTGTTTAAACATGCCTTTCAGGGGTATATCCTTTCCAAGGGCAAGCAGAACCTGATATCCACGACAGGATATAATGTAGAGAATCCTTTAGGTAAGGGGAGGGAAATTTCATGACATTACCCATACAGCGGTGTTTGGATAATTGAGCAGGAAACATTTAGCATTGGGCTTCAAATGTTCCTGTTGAAAATCGGAGTACCATAGACATGCTTCGAGATAGCATTGACATGGTCAACAGGTGAAGATCAGACTTTGGAAATAAAAAGGATCCATCAGGAACAACCTATAGAATAAGTCTTACAATTTCCTCACGGAAGAATGACTAACCTTGCCAAAAAGGAAACTATAACAATAGGTCCTCCAGCCAGGTGTGTTAGGCATGACATCACCTTACCGGGTCATAAATAGGCCAATGTTATAAGTCTTGGAAATATGTTCCAACCATCATATCTGACCGAGATTCAGATCTGATTGATGTCAGGATAACTCAGACTCAGGATGCCTGAGAAGAAAAGGTGCAACACAAATTGTCGAAACGACATCGAAGATTCTTGGGAGATGAACTATGGAAGCGAGTCCCGAACAAGGGTTCATCATTAAATCAAGGAGAGGTGAGGAGGTGACTGATTGACGCAGCGACAATCCATTGAGATTTCCAAAAGATGGATTTCCACAACTATGTGAACAAGGAGATAACATTAGCTAGATCGAATGACTTAATGAGGTATGCTCGAGGAAAACATACACAACTAAACATTGGTTGACAGGTGCACCCGAATATGGGCTTAGGTAGAATGATCAATGTTAGAACGGTGATTCGATAACCAATGGTCTAAGAATGAAATATCGACCATTAACTTCAAAGCAATAGGGTTGCTAGAAGTTTTGAAGTCGCACATCATAGTTCAATTGTCGGTTTTCCGGTTAGAAACAACACGGGGATCAGAAAACAATTGGAGATGGCGAGAAGTATTACTATATCAAGAATTCTCAAGAGGTGGAGAAATTCTCACAATATCCTTGTCATAAAATATGGTAATACTCCAAGGTAGAACATAACATAAGCTGGTTAGCAAGGAGCTCCATAACATGATCAAGTTGGTGTTGAGGGGAGGCAAGAATGTTGTCGATGATAACACAATTCATCGAGGGGCAAGGATGATATTTCTCATCCTGAATTTCGACTGATATCCTGGAAGAGCTCAAAATGTTGGTGCTGATCACGACACATTTGTCGAGAGATTTCATGAAGATGTAATCTATCGGCGATGACATCAAGTCAGAGGAATGATGAAAGCGATAGGTTAATGGAACCAAGGGTACGACACAAACTTGAAATCAAGCTTGTTGTTCAAGGCGAACTAATATGACGAGGAAGATCGACGTAAGCTTAGCTCATCATCGAAAGTTGTGTTCCGGGAAGGACCGGATAGCACAGTTAAAAAGTTTGCACGATAATGATATAGCCGATAAGGCTAGGAATGACTTGAAGGATTATTAAACTCGTAAGCAACAAGAATTACTTAGAGTTATTGAATCGGAGTGCGGAATCGATTCACTTATCGGTGTTCTCGAGTGACTAATAACTCAGAGCCCGTGGAAAATTGGAATCAGTGAGAATGTAGCACTTGATGAAAACTCATAAGAAGTTATGCAGTTCCATGATAATCTCGAGATACCAGGGGGTAATACTCGACGATAGATCAAAGTAGAGGATGGATTGGGGTATTGCTCTATAGAAGACAATTACTTTAAACTTGCATAGGAAATGGTATTTAAAGGAGAACATGGTCGAAACCACGATCGCAAAGGATCAATTCACCGATACCAGATGATATTATACCAGGGAAATAGTTATTATTATAAGGAGGTTCCATGATAGGATCTACATCGTGTCCACGGGCATGAACACAAAGGTTCAAGGTCGACTCCCACTTCTCCAATGCATAACCTTTCATTCACTTCTCATTTTTCAAAGAAGTTGTAGTGTTGAAATTTTAACTGGCAAAATACTAGGAGAGTATGACTCGTGAAAACTTCTGAGTTCACACATATTAAGGAAGGCATAGGTTCAACCCAACAGGGCATCTTAGGAACATATACCACAAACTTCGGAGTAAATAATACAAGCTCGAAAGTAGAGCATGGTTCACAAAGCAGAGGATACAATTTACCAAAGGCATCATGTATCCGAGGAAAAGCTCACAAGCTTATTTAATATGGAGGACATTGTCG
>NW_025248314.1:0-2336 GCF_018294505.1 Triticum aestivum | reverse complement strand
CACCGGATCCCATCAGAACTCCGAAGTTAAGCGTGCTTGGGCGAGAGTAGTACTAGGATGGGTGACCTCCTGGGAAGTCCTCGTGTTGCATTCCTTTTATAATTATTTTTTGCGCCTTGTGACAAACATGTCGCACGTGCGCGATATATATTAATCCCGTTATATTATGTTTGACGTTTGCGATATGTTTAAACTCGATGCTCATTGCTCGCGCGTCTTGGGGCGGCTTTGTGGCGCGAAGAGCGCGTTCTGAAAGGGGTGGAAAAAACTCGTGTTGCTGCGGTATGGAGGGAGGGGTGGAAACCGTGGAAAACTCGTCTCCGTGATTGAGCGGGAGAGTAAGTAGTATAGGACATTATCCATTGTTAGGGAACGGTTGTAATGGTAGTGAGAATGTAGAATCGTCTTTGGAGCGGACCTGGGAGTGGCAAGCATAAGGGACGAAGACGGGGAAACATGTCGGATGCGATCATACCAGCACTAAAGAACCGGTTACCATCAGAACTCCGAAGTTAAGCGTGCTTGGGCGAGAGTAGTACTAGGATGGGTGACCTCCTGGGAAGTCCTCGTGTTGCATTCCTTTTATAATTATTTTTTGCGCCTTGTGACAAACATGTCGCACGTGCGCGATATATATTAATCCCGTTATATTATGTTTGACGTTTGCGATATGTTTAAGCTCGATGCTCATTCCTCGCGCGTCTTGGGGCGGCTTTGTGGCGGGTGGAAAAAACTCGTGTTGCTGCGGTATGGAGGGAGGGGTGGAAACCGTGGAAAACTCGTCTCCGTGATTGAGCGGGAGAGTAAGTAGTATAGGACATTATCCATTGTTAGGGAACGGTTGTAATGGTAGTGAGAATGTAGAATCGTCTTTGGAGCGGACCTGGGAGTGGCAAGCATAAGGGACGAAGACGGGGAAACATGTCGGATGCGATCATACCAGCACTAAAGCACCGGATCCCATCAGAACTCCGAAGTTAAGCGTGCTTGGGCGAGAGTAGTACTAGGATGGGTGACCTCCTGGGAAGTCCTCGTGTTGCATTCCTTTTATAATTATTTTTTGCGCCTTGTGACAAACATGTCGCACGTGCGCGATATATATTAATCCCGTTATATTATGTTTGACGTTTGCGATATGTTTAAGCTCGATGCTCATTGCTCGCGCGTCTTGGGGCGGCTTTGTGGCGCGAAGAGCGCGTTCTGAAAGGGGTGGAAAAAACTCGTGTTGCTGCGGTATGGAGGGAGGGGTGGAAACCGTGGAAAACTCGTCTCCGTGATTGAGCGGGAGAGTAAGTAGTATAGGACATTACCCATTGTTAGGGAACGGTTGTAATGGTAGTGAGAATGTAGAATCGTCTTTGGAGCAGACCTGGGAGTGGCAAGCATAAGGGACGAAGACGGGGAAACATGTCGGATGCGATCATACCAGCACTAAAGCACCGGATCCCATCAGAACTCCGAAGTTAGCGTGCTTGGGCGAGAGTAGTACTAGGATGGGTGACCTCCTGGGAAGTCCTCGTGTTGCATTCCTTTTATAATTATTTTTTGCGCCTTGTGACAAACATGTCGCACGTGCGCGATATATATTAATCCCGTTATATTATGTTTGACGTTTGCGATATGTTTAAGCTCGATGCTCATTGCTCGCGCGTCTTGGGGCGGCTTTGTGGCGCGAAGAGCGCGTTCTGAAAGGGGTGGAAAAAACTCGTGTTGCTGCGGTATGGAGGGAGGGGTGGAAACCGTGGAAAACTCGTCTCCGTGATTGAGCGGGAGAGTAAGTAGTATAGGACATTATCCATTGTTAGGGAACGGTTGTAATGGTAGTGAGAATGTAGAATCGTCTTTGGAGCGGACCTGGGAGCGGCAAGCATAAGGGACGAAGACGGGGAAACATGTGGGATGCGATCATACCAGCACTAAAGCACTGGATCCCATCAGAACTCCGAAGTTAAGCGTGCTTGGGCGAGAGTAGTACTAGGATGGGTGACCTCCTGGGAAGTCCTCGTGTTGCATTCCTTTTATAATTATTTTTTGCGCCTTGTGACAAACATGTCGCACGTGCGCGATATATATTAATCCCGTTATATTATGTTTGACGTTTGCGATATGTTTAAGCTCGATGCTCATTGCTCGCGCGTCTTGGGGCGGCTTTGTGGCGCGAAGAGCGCGTTCTGAAAGGGGTGGAAAAAACTCGTGTTGCTGCGGTATGGAGGGAGGGGTGGAAACCGTGGAAAACTCGTCTCCGTGATTGAGCGGGAGAGTAAGTAGTATAGGACATTACCCATTGTTAGGGAACGGTTGTAATGGTAGTGAGAATGTAGAATCGTCTTTGGAGC
>NW_025248313.1:0-2336 GCF_018294505.1 Triticum aestivum | reverse complement strand
ACTTTTTTATATTTCTAAGTTCTATTAAAAAGAAAGTGCACGTGTACTTGTGAGAAATGTGCAACATGGCTGATTCAGAAATTGATACCTCCCAGTCTCCCTTTTTGAAATGTGCAACTAGTAATGTTAACCATTAATTAGATCGAGCATTACCGTCACGTAGTCTGACTCAGAAATATATGGACGTATCAACTATGTATTGGTAAATTTTTTCAAAAAGAAAGTACAAAGTAGTGTCTTTTTGTGTCATGTCCTGATTACTTGGAGCCGTACCATGAAGCCACCTTTAGCAAATAGGGTTCAAGATTTCCTGGACGCGTTTTTTCTTTAGTTACTTAAAAACAAAATCAGCCAACGGTTGGTGTCAATACATTATTTCAACATTAGAGTTTATTGAAAATGGTACCCTGTCTAGGATTCAACATTTCCTGGCCGCATTTTTTCTTAGTTCCTTCAGAAAATCAGCCAACTGAGCGTGTCAATACATTTTTTTTCAACATCAGAGTTTAATGAAAACAGTGACTTGACCTCACATGTAGTATTCGACATTTTCCACATCACATCAGTATTTAATTAAAATCATACCCTACAGGGCACCAACAACATCGTCTCATCAAGCGAAAAACACCTGACCGCTCACTTACCCATCCGGCATAACATATGTGAATTTCTTGACTTACCCGTCAATTCGCTGTAACCAGAATCATGAAGAGGAAAATGCCTACCGCTGACTACAAGTGCAAGCACTAGGCTAAATAGTGCCCAATTGTTTAACATGTGATTGATTTTTTTGTTATGCGTTGTTTTTTTCCTTTCTACTGGCAGACAAAAACATATATCTTATATCTTTTATATTTACTAATTGGAGGCACCTTTCTTGACCTCTCCTTAATCCATATCATCAAAATTAATTAAACCGTTAGATTGTAAAATTTATGATCAGGATAAAAGGAAAAGTTGTGTAACGCAGATGATACCACCCAACGTCTAGATCGCCTGCTCCTCCTCGTCGCTACACCAGCGACTGTATCACCCGCTCCTCTTCGTCGCTACACAGGCGACTGTATTGCTCGCCCCGAGGCGCTAGTAGGTCGCCACTCCGGGGCAAGCACAACTTCCCCTCAACCTTACTCTGATACCAATTGTTAGATATTTGCCCTCAGGATCGATCACATAAAATTGCACGAACACACGCGCACACGAAACTGATAGCCAAGGGTACGTCTCGTACCCTCTAAATTCCTCTTTATTGCTTTTCTCCTCTTTTCTCTTGATTCTGTCAATGTCTCGATACAAAACTCACGCACACACCCGTGTATATATAAGTGCAGGTCGCCACCGACCCAGACCTCCGAACGGAATCAGACCCAACTTATGATTCCTAAACTGACTCAAACTACTGCTGTACGTCCAGCACAGCTAGGACACGGCCATGTACTACTAGTCTACTACTCTTGGCCGGACACAAATTCATCTACCTAATCTAATTATACGGCAACGCTGATCACTTCCTAAATAAACAAAACTCAAACGCAACTTAACATTACTAGCACGATAGGAATGTTTGGATTATCCAACAGAGAGTTTGGTATGGTGGCAAATCAAGCAACTGCAGATGGAGTCATTCCATGTTACTGCATTGAGTTAGCATACGTGGCATGGATGGTAGATCAAATCCAAGTGATTTGGATTCTCATGTTGGCTACCTTCTCACAGTCGTGAAAATCCGTGAGTGAATTTGGTTATTTAGAACAAAATCTAAGAGTTGACCAAATGAAATTGGTATTTTCTTGAACTGACCGACACACATATTGCCTAACCATAATTATGTTACCTATCACGACCTCTTGTGCCCCTGAAGCAAGCTGATGTGTGTTGTGTGTACACATTGTGCACTGAATTGTTCATGCGAAAAGACACAGCAGTAGATACAATCTACGCCATGGAGCCGCTGGTGGGGCTCGACGAGGACGAGCGCTAGGAGGTGTGCATGATGCCCAAACGTGGTGTCGAGGCCTTCCGCGTCCGCATCCGAGCTGCGTCACTACCAAGCTTCTACAAGCATATAAGGCCTTCCGTGTTCAAGCTGAAAAGGCAAGAAGATCTCATTATTAACATGGATAAAAAAGGTGGAACATCTTCTTTAGTAGAATTACACAATGGTTGGCTGAAGCTTTGGAGTGCTAACGTTCCAAGAAAGGTAAAAATCCATCTTCGGTGTATTTGTTTTCAGAGAATTTATGTTGGAGAAGAGCATAAGAGAAGAAAGTACATAGATATGGTAAGTTGCGAAAATGACCAATAGAGGCCGCGCACCAGGTCGGACTTTATCTAGG
>NW_025248312.1:1572-2336 GCF_018294505.1 Triticum aestivum | reverse complement strand
AACCTTTTCATAGTTCATTTGAAATGCTTTCCAATTTCAGGGTCTTATAGCTCAAAATAATTAGTAAATGCATGAAAAAAAAGAAATGAAGTCAGAAAGGGTTGAAAATTGATGATGTGGCTTTAATAGTGCATTTTGAGCACAGAAAAACTATGGAGTTCAAATAAGTAAAAAAAATGAAATTCCTTTGTAACAGACAAGTTTCCGTATGAAACCCTGATACTTCGAAAGAGATTGTCCGTTTTGTACACGAAGTGCATCCAGTTTTTGCCGTAAAACTCTCTCTACTTTCTTGCACATGCTATGTGGTTCAAATGATGATACCATGCCAACTTTCAACCTTTTCAGAGTTCATTTGAAATGCTTTCCAATTTCAGGGTCTTATATCTCAAAATAATCAGTAAGCATGAAAAATAACAAATGAAGTCAGAAAGGGTTGAAAATTGATGATGTGGCGTTGAATGGTGCATTTTGAGCACAGAAAAACTATGGAGTTCAAATAAGTTCAAAAAAATGAAATCCCTTTGTAACAAACGAGTTTCCGTATGAAACCCTGATACTTTGAAAGAGATTGTCCGTTTTGTACACGAAGTGCATCCAGCTTTTGCCGTAACCCTCTCTATTTTCTTGCACATGCTATGTGGGTCAAATGATGATACCAGGCCAACTTTCAACCTTTTCATAGTTCATTTGAAATGCTTTCCAATTTCAGGGTCTTATAGCTCAAAATAATTAGTAAATGCATGAAAAAAAAGAAATGAAGT
>NW_025248312.1:624-1562 GCF_018294505.1 Triticum aestivum | reverse complement strand
AACTATGGAGTTCAAATAAGTTCAAAAAAATGAAATCCCTTTGTAACAAACGAGTTTCCGTATGAAACCCTGATACTTCGAAAGAGATTGTCCGTTTTGTACACGAAGTGCATCCAGCTTTTGCCGTAACCCTCTCTATTTTCTTGCACATGCTATTTGGGTCAAATGATGATACCAGGCCAACTTTCAACCTTTTCATAGTTCATTATAAATGCTTTCCAATTTCAGGGTCTTATAGCTCAAAATAATTAGTAAATGCATGAAAAAAAGAAATGAAGTCAGAAAGGGTTGAAAATTGATGATGTGGCTTTAATGGTGCATTTTGAGCACAGAAAAACTATGGAGTTCAAATAAGTAAAAAAAATGAAATTCCTTTGTAACAGACAAGTTTCCGTATGAAACCCTGATACTTCGAAAGAGATTGTCCGTTTTGTACACGAAGTGCATCCAGTTTTTGCCTTAACCCTCTCTACTTTCTTGCACATGCTATGTGGTTCAAATGATGATACCATGCCAACTTTCAACCTTTTCAGAGTTCATTTGAAATGCTTTCCAATTTCAGGGTCTTATATCTCAAAATAATCAGTAAGCATGAAAAATAACAAATGAAGTCAGAAAGGGTTGAAAATTGATGATGTGGCTTTGAATGGTGCATTTTGAGCACAGAAAAACTATGGAGTTCAAATAAGTTCAAAAAAATGAAATCCCTTTGTAACAAACGAGTTTCCGTATGAAACCCTGATACTTCGAAAGAGATTGTCCGTTTTGTACACGAAGTGCATCCAGCTTTTGCCGTAACCCTCTCTATTTTCTTGCACATGCTATGTGGGTCAAATGATGATACCAGGCCAACTTTCAACCTTTTCAGAGTTCATTTGAAATGCTTTTCAATTTCAGGGTCTTATAGCTCAAAATAATTAGTAAATGGATGAAAAATA
>NW_025248312.1:0-614 GCF_018294505.1 Triticum aestivum | reverse complement strand
AAATGATGATACCAGGCCAACTTTCAACCTTTTCATAGTTCATTTGAAATGCTTTCCAATTTCAGGGTCTTATAGCTCAAAATAATTAGTAAATGCATGAAAAAAAAGAAATGAAGTCAGAAAGGGTTGAAAATTGATGATGTGGCTTTAATGGTGCATTTTGAGCATAGAAAAACTATGGAGTTCAAATAAGTAAAAAAAATGAAATTCCTTTGTAACAGACAAGTTTCCGTATGAAACCCTGATACTTCGAAAGAGATTGTCCGTTTTGTACACGAAGTGCATCCAGTTTTTGCCGTAACCCTCTCTACTTTCTTGCACATGCTATGTGGTTCAAATGATGATACCATGCCAACTTTCAATCTTTTCAGAGTTCATTTGAAATGCTTTCCAATTTCAGGGTCTTATATCTCAAAATAATCAGTAAGCATGAAAAATAACAAATGAAGTCAGAAAGGGTTGAAAATTGATGATGTGGCTTTGAATGGTGCATTTTGAGCACAGAAAAACTATGGAGTTCAAATAAGTTCAAAAAAATGAAATCCCTTTGTAACAAACGAGTTTCCGTATGAAACCCTGATACTTCGAAAGAGATTGTACGTTTTGTACACGAA
>NW_025248311.1:0-2336 GCF_018294505.1 Triticum aestivum | reverse complement strand
AACATCTTTCATTTTCTCTCTATCTTCTGCAGTGGTCGGGCATTGAGTCTGACTCAACTTCACACCTTGTAACACAGGCAAGAACCCTTTCTTTGCTTGATCCATTTTGAACTTCTTCAAAATCTTGTCAAGGTATGTGCTTTGTGAAAGTCCAATTAAGTGTCTTGATCTATCTCTATAGATCTTTATGCCTAATATGTAAGCAGCTTCCCCAAGGTCTTTCATCGAAAAACTTTTATTCAAGTATCCCTTTATGCTATCCAGAAACTCTATATCATTTTCAATCAGCAATATGTCACCCACATATAATATCAGAAATGCTACAGAGCTCCCACTCACTTTCTTGTAAATACAGACTTCTCCAAAAGTCTGTATAAAACCAAATGCTTTGATCACACTATCAAAGCGTTTATTCCAACTCCGAGAGGCTTGAAGCAGTCCATAAATGGATCGCTGGAGCTTGCACACTTTGTTAGCTCCCTTTGGATCGACAAAACCTTCCGGTTGCATCATATACAACTCTTCTTCCAGAAATCCATTCAGGAAGGAATGCAGTTTTGACATCCATCTGCCAAATTTCATAATCATAAAATGCGGCAATTGCTAGCATGATTCTGACAGACTTAAGCATCGCTACGGGTGAGAAGGTCTCATCGTAGTCAACCCCTTGAACTTGTCGAAAACCTTTTGCGACAAGTTGAGCTTTATAGACAGTAATATTACCATCAGCGTCCGTCTTTTTCTTGAAGATCCATTTATTCTCAATTGCTTGCCGATCATCGGGCAAGTCAACAAAGTCCATACTTTGTTCTCATACATGGGTCCCATCTCAGATTTCATGGCTTCAAGCCACTTTGCGGAATCTGGGCTCACCATCGCTTCTTCATAGTTCGTAGATTCATCATGATCTAGTAGCATGACTTCCAGAACTGGATTACCGTACCACTCTGGTGCGGATCTCACTCTGGTTGATCTACGAGGTTCAGTAGTATCTTGTCCTGAAGTTTCATGATCATCATCATTAGCTTCCTCACTAATTGGTATAGGTGTCGCAGAAACAGTTTTCTGTGATGTACTACTTTCCAATAAGGGAGCAGGTACAGTTACCTCGTCAAGTTCTACTTTCCTCCCACTCACTTCTTTCGAGAGAAACTCCTTCTCTAGAAATGATCCATTCTTAGCAACGAATGTCTTGCCTTCGGATCTGTGATAGAAGGTGTACCCAACAGTCTCCTTTGGGTATCCTATGAAGACACATTTTTCCGATTTGGGTTCGAGCTTATCAGGTTGAAGCTTTTTCACATAAGCATCGCAGCCCCAAACTTTAAGAAACGACAACTTTGGTTTCTTGCCAAACCATAGTTCATAAGGCGTCGTCTCAACGGATTTTGATGGTGCCCTATTTAACGTGAATGCGGTCGTCTCTAAAGCATAACCCCAAAACGATAGCGGTAAATCAGTAAGAGACATCATAGATCGCACCATATCTAGTAAAGTACGATTACGACGTTCGGACACACCATTACGCTGTGGTGTTCCGGGTGGCGTGAGTTGCGAAACTATTCCACAATTTTTCAAATGTACACCAAACTCGTAACTCAAATATTCTCCTCCATGATCAGATCGTAGAAACTTTATTTTCTTGTTACGATGATTTTCAACTTCCCTCTGAAATTCTTTGAACTTTTCAAATATTCCAGACTTATGTTTCATTAAGTAGATATACCCATATCTGCTTAAATCATCTGTGAAAGTGAGAAAATAACGATATCCGCCACGAGCCTCAATATTCATCGGACCACATACATCGGTATGTATGATTTCCAACAAATCTGTTGCTCTCTCCATAGTACCGGAGAACGGTGTTTTAGTCATCTTGCCCATGAGGCACGGTTCGCAAGTACCAAGTGATTCATAATCAAGTGGTTCCAAAAGCCCATCAGTATGGAGTTTCTTCATGCGCTTTACACCGATATGACCTAAACGACAGTGCCACAAATAAGTTGCACTATCATTATCAACTTTGCATCTTTTGGCTTCAACATTATGAATATGTGTATTACTACTATCGAGATTCATCAAAAATAGACCACTCTTCAAAGGTGCATGACCATAAAAGATATTACTCATATAAATAGAACAACCATTATTCTCTGATTTAAATGAATAACCGTCTCGCATCAAACAAGATCCAGATATAATGTTCATGCTTAACGCTGGCACCAAATAACAATTATTTAGGTCTAATATTAATCCCGAAGGTAGATGTAGAGGTAGCGTGCCGACCGCGATCACATCGACTTTGGAACCATTTCCCACGCGCATCGTCACCTCGT
>NW_025248310.1:0-2336 GCF_018294505.1 Triticum aestivum | reverse complement strand
TGTTCTAGATGTGTTCACCTCAAGTTCATATATGCAGACGATGTTTACCTTCTCTCTGTCAGATTGCATGACTTGCTTTATACTTGCTATTCTAGCCATGTTTTATCTACTATTTCTGTTAATAAAATCATTCGGTAAATTGCTCATATATCCAACAATCCAAAAACCTTATTATAGGCAATTTACCCCGAGTGGTTTTGCTGCTTCCATGAAACCTCCTATGTTTGAGGGTATCCACTATAAGAGGTGGCGCGTGAGAGCAGTCTTATGGTTTCAGACCATGAGCTGCTATGACGCCACTCTTGGCAAACCTGAAGGAGAGCAAGATGCCCAACAGGCACACGCTTTTCAGAAAATGGATACCTTGTTTAAGGCTGCTCTCTCGAGTGTTCTTGGTGAGAACATAGTTGATGCTTATGCGTCAATTGACAATGGAAAAGATATGTGGGACGCACTCGAGGCCAACTTTGGGGTCTCGGATGCCGGCACTGAGCTGTACATCACGGAGCAATTCTATGATTACAGGATGACTGAAGAGCGCTCCGTGGTTGAGCAGGCTCACGAGATACAGTCATTTGCTAGAGAACTTGAGCACTTCAACTGCATGCTACCGGACAAGTTTGTTGCCGGGGGTATCATCACTAAGCTTCCTCCTTCATGGAGGAACTTTGCTACCTTACTGAAACATAATAGACAAGAGTTTTCCGTTCCGGATCTCATTGGTACTCTTGATGTGGAAGAAAAGGCGAGAGCAAAGGACACACGTGCTCGAGGTATTGAGGGAGGATCTAGTGCCAATCTGGTACAGAAGAAAAACTTCCAGTCCCACAAGTTCAAGAACAAGGGCAAGTTTGATGGTAAAGGAAAGTTTGATGGGAAGAACAAGGCTGTGCAGCACACGAACTTCAAGAAGAAGAATGACAAGAAGAAAGGTGCTTGTCACGTGTGTGGAGATCCTGATCATTGGGCTCCTAGTTGCCCCAATCGCTATGACAAGCGTCATCCTGGGAAAGGCGGCAAGACCGCTAATGTTGTCATCGGGGACACTGACATGAAGGATGCTGGGTATGGTATATTTCCCACTATTCTTTCAGTATATCATTCTCCTGATTGGTTGATTGACACGGGTGCTAATGTGCATGTATGCGGTGATATTTCCATGTTTTCGTCTTATCAGACCGCAGGGACTTCAACCGTGCTGATGGGCAACGGTTCAAGTGCTTCTATTCGTGGTGTTGGCACGGTCGATCTGAAGTTTACTTCGGGGAAGATCGTGCGGCTGAAGAACGTGCATTATGTCCCCTCCATCAATAAAAATCTTGTTAGCGGATCTCTTCTGTGTAGAGATGGCTATAAGCTTGTCTTCGAGTCAAATAAATTTGTAATATCCAAGTATGGAACCTTTGTTGGTAAAGGCTATGAGTCAGGAGGCCTGTTTCGTTTATCCTTATCAGACGTTTGCAATAAAGTTGTTAATCATATTTGCAACAGTAGTGAATCAAATGTGTGGCATTCACGACTTTGTCATGTTAACTTTGGTTGCATGTCGCGACTAGCGAAGTTGAACTTAATCCCTAGTTTCACCACCGTTAAGGGATCTAAGTGTCAAGTGTGTGTGCAAGCTAAGCAACCTCGTAAGTCTCATGTGACTGCGGAGACGAGAAATCTTGCACCACTAGAACTTATACATTCAGATCTATGTGAAATGAATGGTGTTTTGACAAAAGGTGGAAAGAAATATTTCATGACGTTAATTGACGACTCCACTAGATACTGTTGTGTGTATCTTCTGAAATCTAAGGATGAGGCTTTGAACTTTTTCAAGATCTATAAAGCTGAAGTGGAAAACCAACTTGATCGGAAAATGAAGAGGCTTAGGTCCGACCGTGGTGGAGAGTATTTTTCCAATGAATTTGATGCTTTTTGTGTGGAACATGGTATAATCCATGAGAGGACGCCTCCCTACTCACCTCAGTCAAATGGGGTGGCTGAAAGAAAGAACCGTACTCTAACTGATTTGGTTAACGCCATGTTAGACACATCGGGTCTCTCCAAGGCATGGTGGGGGGAGGCGATATTGACAGCATGTCATGTCCTAAATCGAGTTCCCACAAAGAACAAAGAGATAACTCCATTCGAGGAATGGGAGAAGAAAAGGTTAAAACTCTCTTATCTGCGAACATGGGGTTGTTTGGCGAAAGTCAATGTTCCAATTCCAAAGAAGCGGAAACTTGGACCAAAGACTGTGGATTGTGTTTTCTTGGGATATGCTTTTCATAGCATTGGCTATAGATTCTTGGTTGTAAAATCTGAGGTACCTGACATGCATGTCGGTA
>NW_025248309.1:1318-2336 GCF_018294505.1 Triticum aestivum | reverse complement strand
AAAGGGATTTCATTTTTTAAACCTTATTTGAACTCCTGACTTTTTGTGTGTTCAAAATGCACCATTCAAAGCCACATCATCATTTTTCAATCCTTTCTGACTTCATTTGTTATTTCTCATGCATTTACTAATTATTTTGAGCTATAAGACTTTAAATTGAAAAGCATTTCAAATGAACTCTGAAAAGGTTGAAAGTTGGCATGATATCATCATTTCATCCACATAGCATGTGCAAGAAAGTTGAGAGGGTTACGGCAAAAACTGGATGCACTTCGTGTACAAAACGGACAATCTCTTTCAAAGTATCAGGATTTCATCCGGAAACTCGTCTCTTAGAAAGGGATTTCATTTTTTAAAACTTATTTGAACTCCTGACTTTTTGTGTGTTCAAAATGCACCATTCAAAGCCACATCATCATTTTCAATCCTTTCTGACTTCATTTGTTATTTCTCATGCATTTACTAATTATTTTGAGCTATAAGACTTTAAATTGAAAAGCATTTCAAATGAACTCTGAAAATTTTGAAAGTTGGCATGATATCATCACTTCATCCACATAGCATGTGCAAGAAAGTTGAGAGGGTTACAGCAAAAACTGGATGCACTTCGTGTACAAAACGGACAATCTCTTTCAAAGTATTAGGATTTCATCCGGAAACTCGTCTGTTACAAAGGGATTTCATTTTTTAAACCTTATTTGAACTCCTGACTTTTTGCGTGTTCAAAATGCACCATTCAAAGCCACATCATCATTTTTCAATCCTTTCTGACTTCATTTGTTATTTCTCATGCATTTAATAATTATTTTGAGCTATAAGACCCTAAAATTGAAAAGCATTTCAAATGAACTCTGAATAGGTTGAAAGTTGGCATGATATCATCATTTTATCCACATAGCATGTGCAAGAAAGTTGAGAGGGTTACGGCAAAAACTGGATGCACTTCGTGTACAAAACGGACAATCTCTTTCAAAGTATCAGGATTTCATCCGGAAACTCGTCTTTTACAAAGGGATTT
>NW_025248309.1:0-1308 GCF_018294505.1 Triticum aestivum | reverse complement strand
GACTTCATTTGTTATTTTTCATGCATTTACTAATTATTTTGAGCTATAAGACCCTAAAATTGAAAAGCATTTCAAATGAACCCTGAAAAGGTTCAAAGTTGGCATGATATCATCATTTCATCCACATAGCATGTGCAAGAAAGTTGAGAGGGTTACGGCAAAAACTGGATGCACTTCGTGTACAAAACGGACAATCTCTTTTAAAGTATCACGATTTCATCCGGAAACTCGTCTGTTACAAAGGGATTTCATTTTTTAAACCTTATTTGAACTCCTGACTTTTTGTGTGTTCAAAATGCACCATTCAAAGCCACATCATCATTTTTCAATCCTTTCTGACTTCATTTATTATTTTTCATGCATTTACTAATTATTTTGAGCTATAAGACCCTAAAATTGAGAAGCATTTCAAATGAACTCTGAAAAGGTTGAAAGGTGGCATGATATCATCATTTCATCCACATAGCATGTGCAAGAAAGTTGAGAGGGTTACGGCAAAAACTGGATGCACTTCGTGTACAAAACGGACAATCTCTTTTAAAGTATCAGGATTTCATCCGGAAACTCGTCTGTTACAAAGGGATTTCATTTTTTAACCTTATTTGAACTCCTGACTTTTTGTGTGTTCAAAATGCACCATTCAAAGCCACATCATCATTTTTCAATCCTTTCTGACTTCATTTGTTATTTCTCATGCATTTACTAATTATTTTGAGCTATAAGACCCTAAAATTGAAAAGTATTTCAAATGAACTCTGAAAAGGTTGAAAGTTGGCATGATATCATCATTTCATCCACATAGCATGTGCAAGAAAGTTGAGAGGGTTACGGCAAAAAACTGGATGCACTTCGTGTACAAAACGGACAATCTCTTTCAAAGTATTAGGATTTCATCCGGAAACTCGTCTGTTACAAAGGGATTTCATTTTTTAAACCTTATTTGAACTCCTGACTTTTTGTGTGTTCAAAAGGCACCATTCAAAGCCACATCATCATTTTTCAATCCTTTCTGACTTCATTTGTTATTTCTCGTGCATTTACTAATTATTTTGAGCTATAAGACCCTAAAATTGAAAAGCATTTCAAATGAACTCTGAAAAGGTTGAAAGTTGGCATGTCATTTCATCCACATAGCATGTGCAAGAAAGTTGAGAGGGTTACGGCAAAAACTGGATGCACTTCGTGTACAAAACGGACAATCTCTTTCAAAGTATCAGGATTTCATCCGGAAACTCGTCTGTTAGAAAGGGATTTCATTTTTTAAAACTTATTTGAACTCCTGACTTTTTGTGTGTTCAAAATGCACCA
>NW_025248308.1:0-2337 GCF_018294505.1 Triticum aestivum | reverse complement strand
GAAACTTGCCCATGAATGTAGTATTATCGTTTATATTTTCGCTCGTTCCCACATCGAAACCTACACAAACTCATCCCCTGTTTCTCAAAAAAAAAAAACACAATCTCATCCTCATGCCCCACTGCGGTCCTCAACGCCTCTCCTTCTAATCCCACAGTTAACAGTGTCCGCGTCCGCATGTTTTGACTGCCCGCTGTGCACAGGCGTCTGCATCAGTTTAGCTGCTTTCATTAGTGCGTACGGTCAGCTTTGTGTCCCGGTGAGCACGCTATATACGATTTCAGTGTCCATGTGCAAACTAGCTTGCACATGCATCAATGCTAGCTTTGTATCAGTTTCACATTCAGATTTCAGTCCTGAACAATGTCAAAACTACATTCAGATTTGCAGCAACGAGCAAATCTTCGATCCATTTAATACAATGTTAGATTCAGTTTATCAAATCCAGTAACAAGCAAATCTCCGCTCCATTTGATACAATGTTAGATTCAGTTTATCAAATGCAGCAACAAGCAGTTTCAAAACTAACATAATTTCAGTGAGCACACATCAGTGCTAGCTTGAACATCAGATTCGGGTTTCAGATTTCACATCCTGAACATGTGCTTGAACACCAGATTTCATAGGACGGTAGGATGATGATCCGGATGATACACTCGATGATCCAAGAAGAAGAGTAGGGGAGAAAACTTCAACATCCAGGAGGACGAGCTGTTGTGTGATGCATGGTTGGCTACTAGCCTCGATCTTGTCCATGGCACAAAGCAAAAGGGCAGAACCTTTTGGCGAAACATTCACATATGGTTCTATGAACACAAGTATTTCGCGCCCTGCTCCAACGCAATCATCCGCAATCGTGAATGCAAGTCTCTTAACCATCGATGGTACAACATCCAAGAGGCCGTGTCCAAGTATTGTGGACACTTGAAGCATCTCATCGCACGGTGGCCTAGCGGTGCATAAATCACCGAGCAAGTAAGTTGATCACTAGCTTGACATGCATTGTTTTGTTGCTCACTAGCTGGATATGCTTATTAGTTTTGTTGATCACTAGCCGGACATGCATTGTTTTGTTGCTCACTTGTCGACAATGTTTCACTTTGTAGCCTACTCATGGTTGTTTGGTGTACAAGAAGGGGGAGAAGAAGTCCTTCACCATCATGCATTGTTGGTTGAAGTAGTAGAACATTTTCATAGCCAAGACTGCCGTCCAAGCCAACGACGAAGAAACAGGTGACCCTACCGACCCAACCCAAGAACCGCTGAAGAAGGTTTGAAGAAATTTACGGAGGAAGAAGTGGGAGGAGGAGAGGGCGAAGTGAGAAGGTGCGGCGGCCAAGCTGACAAAGAGGTTCGAGGACATCTTGGCGAAGAAGGAGGAGGCATGCGTGGAGCGCTTGGACCTAAAAGAGGGTAAAAAGGTGGAGAGGTTCAAATTGTTGGTAGAGACGACGGACAAGAAGCTCAAGCTCGAAGAGAGAAGGACCATGATCGAAGATAGGAAGGCCGCGCTCGAGAAAGAGAAGGTGAATATTGCCACCAAGAAGATGCCAAGATGTTGACCTTGAATGTGGTCTCTTTGGATGCCGACGCAAGAATGATCTTGCAATCCGTCTGGTACAAAATGTTGGAGTGGTGGCGGTGGGGGGCAATCAGGATGCGGTGGAGACGGACGTGGGCGCAGGCATATACCAGATGTTGCAGTGGTAGAATGATCTTGCCTTTTTTTTAATGTGATTAGGCATGTGATCCGGCGTGTTGTGTGGATCGAAGTAATTCAAATTTAAAGTGTCCTTTACTTACGGACATATATAAAATAACGTTGTATGACGGTCTCCTGCATTCGTGTTCGTGGACTGGTCTCTCTATCAGCGAGCGGATGGGGGAGAAAATTTGGCTGGTGAACCTGAGAACATGGTCCTTCTCTCTTCGAGCTAGAAATGTTTTTGACACTAGAGAAGGTGAATATTGCCGCCAGAAAGATGCCAAGATGTTGACGTTGAATGTGAACTCTTTGGATGCCGACGCAATAGTGATTTTGCAATCCGTCCGCTATCAGATATTGCAGTGGCAGAAAGATTAGTTGGCGGTGGCGGGCAATGAGGACGCGGCATAGACGGACGCGGACGCGGACGCGGACATGGAGACCGTCTACGTGGTGACAATGGCACCACCATGATCAGGAAGCAGATGACTGGGATTACCGGTCCGGTAGGATAGAAAATTATACGGACTGTGGGACTAATATTCTTTTGGATTCTGACATATAAAAAGTAAGCACTTGCCTTTTTTTTGGGTTGTGATTAGACATGCGATCTGGCGTGCGGTGTGGATGGA
>NW_025248307.1:0-2337 GCF_018294505.1 Triticum aestivum | reverse complement strand
GAAACTTGCCCATGAATGTAGTATTATCGTTTATATTTTCGCTCGTTCCCACATCGAAACCTACACAAACTCATCCCCTGTTTCTCAAAAAAAAAAAACACAATCTCATCCTCATGCCCCACTGCGGTCCTCAACGCCTCTCCTTCTAATCCCACAGTTAACAGTGTCCGCGTCCGCATGTTTTGACTGCCCGCTGTGCACAGGCGTCTGCATCAGTTTAGCTGCTTTCATTAGTGCGTACGGTCAGCTTTGTGTCCCGGTGAGCACGCTATATACGATTTCAGTGTCCATGTGCAAACTAGCTTGCACATGCATCAATGCTAGCTTTGTATCAGTTTCACATTCAGATTTCAGTCCTGAACAATGTCAAAACTACATTCAGATTTGCAGCAACGAGCAAATCTTCGATCCATTTAATACAATGTTAGATTCAGTTTATCAAATCCAGTAACAAGCAAATCTCCGCTCCATTTGATACAATGTTAGATTCAGTTTATCAAATGCAGCAACAAGCAGTTTCAAAACTAACATAATTTCAGTGAGCACACATCAGTGCTAGCTTGAACATCAGATTCGGGTTTCAGATTTCACATCCTGAACATGTGCTTGAACACCAGATTTCATAGGACGGTAGGATGATGATCCGGATGATACACTCGATGATCCAAGAAGAAGAGTAGGGGAGAAAACTTCAACATCCAGGAGGACGAGCTGTTGTGTGATGCATGGTTGGCTACTAGCCTCGATCTTGTCCATGGCACAAAGCAAAAGGGCAGAACCTTTTGGCGAAACATTCACATATGGTTCTATGAACACAAGTATTTCGCGCCCTGCTCCAACGCAATCATCCGCAATCGTGAATGCAAGTCTCTCAACCATCGATGGTACAGCATCCAAGAGGCCGTGTCCAAGTATTGTGGACACTTGAAGCATCTCATCGCACGGTGGCCTAGCGGTGCATAAATCACCGAGCAAGTAAGTTGATCACTAGCTTGACATGCATTGTTTTGTTGCTCACTAGCTGGATATGCTTATTAGTTTTGTTGATCACTAGCCGGACATGCATTGTTTTGTTGCTCACTTGTCGACAATGTTTCACTTTGTAGCCTACTCATGGTTGTTTGGTGTACAAGAAGGGGGAGAAGAAGTCCTTCACCATCATGCATTGTTGGTTGAAGTAGTAGAACATTTTCATAGCCAAGACTGCCGTCCAAGCCAACGACGAAGAAACAGGTGACCCTACCGACCCAACCCAAGAACCGCTGAAGAAGGTTTGAAGAAATTTACGGAGGAAGAAGTGGGAGGAGGAGAGGGCGAAGTGAGAAGGTGCGGCGGCCAAGCTGACAAAGAGGTTCGAGGACATCTTGGCGAAGAAGGAGGAGGCATGCGTGGAGCGCTTGGACCTAAAAGAGGGTAAAAAGGTGGAGAGGTTCAAATTGTTGGTAGAGACGACGGACAAGAAGCTCAAGCTCGAAGAGAGAAGGACCATGATCGAAGATAGGAAGGCCGCGCTCGAGAAAGAGAAGGTGAATATTGCCACCAAGAAGATGCCAAGATGTTGACCTTGAATGTGGTCTCTTTGGATGCCGACGCAAGAATGATCTTGCAATCCGTCTGGTACAAAATGTTGGAGTGGTGGCGGTGGGGGGCAATCAGGATGCGGTGGAGACGGACGTGGGCGCAGGCATATACCAGATGTTGCAGTGGTAGAATGATCTTGCCTTTTTTTTAATGTGATTAGGCATGTGATCCGGCGTGTTGTGTGGATCGAAGTAATTCAAATTTAAAGTGTCCTTTACTTACGGACATATATAAAATAACGTTGTATGACGGTCTCCTGCATTCGTGTTCGTGGACTGGTCTCTCTATCAGCGAGCGGATGGGGGAGAAAATTTGGCTGGTGAACCTGAGAACATGGTCCTTCTCTCTTCGAGCTAGAAATGTTTTTGACACTAGAGAAGGTGAATATTGCCGCCAGAAAGATGCCAAGATGTTGACGTTGAATGTGAACTCTTTGGATGCCGACGCAATAGTGATTTTGCAATCCGTCCGCTATCAGATATTGCAGTGGCAGAAAGATTAGTTGGCGGTGGCGGGCAATGAGGACGCGGCATAGACGGACGCGGACGCGGACGCGGACATGGAGACCGTCTACGTGGTGACAATGGCACCACCATGATCAGGAAGCAGATGACTGGGATTACCGGTCCGGTAGGATAGAAAATTATACGGACTGTGGGACTAATATTCTTTTGGATTCTGACATATAAAAAGTAAGCACTTGCCTTTTTTTTGGGTTGTGATTAGACATGCGATCTGGCGTGCGGTGTGGATGGA
>NW_025248306.1:1439-2337 GCF_018294505.1 Triticum aestivum | reverse complement strand
GTAACAGATGAGTTCTCGTCCGAAACCCTGATACTCCGAAAGAGATTGTCTAGTTCGTACACGAGGTGCGTCCAGTTTTCGCCGTGACCCTCTCTACTCTTTTGCACATGCTATGCGGGCGAAATGATGATACCATGCCAAGTTCCATCATTTTCAGAGTTCATTTTGTAGTGATTTTAAATTTCACCGTCATTTAGCTCTATAACCAAATCGGTAGATGACTGAAAAACAGCAAATGGTGTCAGAACGTGTTGGAAATTGATGACGTCGCTTTCAAAGATGCATACTGAACGCAAAAATAGGCTGGAGTTCAAATAAGTTTAAAAAACATTGAAGTGCCCGTGTGCCAGATGAGTTTTCGTCCTAAACCCTAATACTCCGAAAGAGATTGTCCAGTTTGTACACGAGGTGCGTCCAGTTTTCGCCGTGACCCTCTCTACTCTTTTGCACATGCTATGCTGGTGAAATGATGATACCATGCCAAGTTCCAACATTTTTAGAGTTCATTTTGTAGTGATTTTCAATTTCACCGTCATTTAGCTCTCTAAACAAATCGGTAGATGACTGAAAAACAGCAGATGATGTCAGAACGTGTTGGAAATTGATGATGTCGCTTTGAAAGATGCATACCGAACGCAAAAATAGGCTGGAGTTCAAATAAGTTTAAAAAACATTGAAGTGCCCGTGTGCCAGATGAGTTCTCGTCTGAAACCCTGATACTCCGAAAGAGATTGTCCAGTTCGTACACGAGGTGCGTCCAGTTTTCGCCGTGACCCTCTCTACTCTTTTGCACATGCTATGCGGGCGAAATGATGATACCATGCCAAGTTCCAACATTTTCAGAGTTCATTTTGTAGTGATTTTCAATTTCACCGTCATTTAGCTCTCTAAACAAATC
>NW_025248306.1:745-1429 GCF_018294505.1 Triticum aestivum | reverse complement strand
AAATTGATGACATCGCTTTGAAATATGCATACTGAACGCAAAAATAGGCTGGAGTTCAAATAAGTTTAAAAAAATTTGAAGTGCCCGTGTAACAGACGAGTTCTCGTCCGATACCCTGATACTCCGAAAGAGATTGTCCAGTTTGTACACGAGGTGCGTCCAGTTTTCGCCGTGGCCCTCTCTACTCTTTTGCACATGCTATGCGGGCGAAATGATGATACCATGCCAAGTTCCAACATTTTCAGAGTTCATTTTGTAGTGATTTTCAATTTCACCGTCATTTAGCTCTCTAAACAAATCAGTAGATGACTGAAAAACAGCAGATGATGTCAGAACGTGTTGGAAATTGATGACGTCGCTTTGAAAGATGCATACTGAACGCAAAAATAGGCTGGAGTTCAAATAAGTTTAAAAAACATTGAAGTGCCCTTGTAACAGATGAGTTCTCGTCCGAAACCCTGATACTCCGAAAGAGATTGTCCAGTTCGTACACGAGGTGCGTCCAGTTTTCGCCGTGACCCTCTCTACTCTTTTGCACATGCTATGCGGGCGAAATGATGATACCATGCCAAGTTCCAACATTTTCAGAGTTCATTTTGTAGTGATTTTCAATTTCACCGTCATTTAGCTCTCTAAACAAATTGGTAAATGACTGAAAAACAGCAGATGATGTCAGAACGTGTT
>NW_025248306.1:0-735 GCF_018294505.1 Triticum aestivum | reverse complement strand
AGATGCATACCGAACGCAAAAATAGGCTGGAGTTCAAATAAGTTTAAAAAACATTGAAGTGCCCGTGTGCCAGATGAGTTCTCGTCTGAAACCCTGATACTCCGAAAGAGATTGTCCAGTTCGTACACGAGGTGCGTCCAGTTTTCGCCGTGACCCTCTCTACTCTTTTGCACATGCTATGCGGGCGAAATGATGATACCATGCCAAGTTCCAACATTTTCAGAGTTCATTTTGTAGTGATTTTCAATTTCACCGTCATTTAGCTCTCTAAACAAATCGGTAAATGACTTAAAAACAGCATATGATGTCAGAACATGTTGGAAATTGATGACATCGCTTTCAAAGATGCATACTGAATGCAAAAATATGCTGGAGTTCAAATAAGTTTAAAAAACATTGAAGTGCCCGTGTAACAGATGAGTTCTCGTCCGAAACCCTGATACTCCGAAAGAGATTGTCCAGTTTGTACACGAGGTGCGTCGAGTTTTTGCCGTGACCCTCTCTACTCTTTTGCACATGCTATGCGGGCGAAATGATGATACCATGCCAAGTTCCAACATTTTCAGAGTTCATTTTGTAGTGATTTTGAATTTCACCGTCATTTAGCTCTATAAACAAATCGGTAGATGACTGAAAAACAGCAGATGATGTCAGAACGTGTTGGAAATTAATGATGTCGCTTTGAAAGATGCATACCGAACGCAAAAATAGGCTGGAGTTCAAATAAGTTTAAAA
>NW_025248305.1:0-2337 GCF_018294505.1 Triticum aestivum | reverse complement strand
TGGGACACAGTCTTTTACAGTATACATTTTTTTGGGCCTCAGAGTTTTTCCAGCCCACTTGTCAGTTTTCTTTTATTTCTTTTTCATTTTAAAGTAGGTCGCCGGGATCACTCTTTCTGTACCACACGTTTTTCTACATTTGTGCAATTAGATAATTTGATTCAAAAAGAGCCAATAAGGCATAATATTTCATACAACAGCCAAGCAAAGTAAATTACAATGATACAGATATACGGATAACTAGTCCAGTGAGCTAAAGCGCATTGCTGGTAACAGTATAAATCTGGTTTTCAGCTAAAATACAAATCTGGTAACAGTGAGATAACAGTACAAATCTGGTATTTAGCTAAAATACAACTAAATAAACAGATAACTAGTCCAGTGAGCTAAAACACATTGCTGGATGTGTGTTTTCTTCAGGATTCTTCTTCCTAGAGCTCCAACTCCTGAAGACTGAAGGCCAGCATCTGGAAATAAAAGATTATGATATTTTAGAAACATAATCAAGTGAATCCATGAATATAAAATTCTCATAACGATGAAAAATTGCTGCAAAACTTTAGATTTAACAGGAAACAATGCATATGAGATTCTCATAATAGCGAAAACGGAGATATATTTTGCAAATGATAAGTACCAGCACAGTGCAAGTTAACACAACAGATGGACAGTACAAGCTACAAGCAAATGATTTTCCACTTTAAAACAGGGCACATGCATCAATATTTATAGTCAGGAACAAATAAGATAGTGCTGGAAGAGGCCAAAGAGATGAAATACCCTGGGGCGGCCGAAGATGGTGAAATGTTGGTCTGCTTGTTCTTAGACAGCTCAAGGAGCACCTGATATAAAAAAAAAATAGGCGTTTAAAGGAGAAAAAAATAGCCTGATTGTAGGCTCCAATCAGCCTGCATACAACAAGAAATAAAACTGTTAGGAGAGAGTATGCAGTTACCCGCAACATGCATAAAACAACTTTGATGATGTAATATTTATTAAAAATGATAGGCCAGGTTTCAAGTATAAACGACTAATGGAGCATGCAACAAATGTATACCAACTTAACTAATTCCACATGATCTTGTACGTTCCAATACACATGATCATTCCAAGATCAAGCTTATTCAGCCAATAAAATAAAGAGGATCACCACCATAATGGACCAATGGGTACAAATCGACCCAAAAATCCCAGCAGAAGCTAATGCACAAAAATAATCAACATTCCTCATAAGCATGCTGAATTAATCATTTAATAACATTTAGGTACCACAGTACATAACATCACACAATTAAAGAAGAATGTTCGACAGTTCAAGACATTCTGGAAAATAAATAAGGGATTGCACATGCGAACTGGTACTATGCATAAATGGCAATCTAACTCGGAACAAGAACAAATTTTCCCCATGCATGTCCCTCTACAACCTATATAGCAATTCTACATATGCTTCAAGAGGGCGGACAAACCCAGCTTGATTTGGTACATCAACCCATATAGACACATATCATGTTGAATAAGGAAAGCATGCATGGTACACTCATCCTAATCAACGTGGCAGTAGCACATTCTCATATGAATGGAACAAGCAGTCTATCTTGTGGTAGTAGCACAGCTTGATGAATGCCTGATGTCATTCTTTGCATATTAAAACTGAGACATTTAATTTTTTGCAGAATTGAATTGGTTCAAAACATGAAGTTGTTCTATCGAAAGTGTATCTGCATCAGACCTTAGCAATGACAAATGCAGAAGTAAAACAAAAGTAATATTCTTGGTCAACATCTAAATTTTAATGAACAACATATTATATCCATATGAAATCACGTATATAAAGAAGAAGCAAAGGCATGCAACTTCATTTATTAACTAGCACTGCCCTTTCTATTAGCAAAAAAGATAATTCATGAAAGAAAGATAAACAACAGCAAACAAAAACTCTACAGCTTAAATGACATCAGATGGCACATCGCTAAACACACAACAGTTGAAACACATACGATTGGAAAAGAAAAGATAGTCGACCATAAGACATAAAGCATCAGACAGCGGAGGAGGAATTCAATATGAACTCCCTTCCCAGGCAGGGAATCCTTAGCAGCAATAATGTGGGTCTACTTTAGATTGCAACTATTTTTACTTGATAGTGTTTTTGCCGGGTCTTGGAACTCAAGACCTCTTGTTGGCTCTACACCATATTAAATTTGTGTACCAGCCAATTCATTCAATCCAAAAGTCCAAACTGATGGACAAGTGGCAAAATGTTTTAAAAAGAGAATATCAAGAAAATGTATGTTTGACACGATATTTTTAAAAATAGTAGAGCATTGCCAAAAA
>NW_025248304.1:0-2337 GCF_018294505.1 Triticum aestivum | reverse complement strand
TCACTATATTCTTTTCTGTGGTATTATGCAGGATGAAGATGTATGAAATGACGAAATCTGGACGCTATGGCATTGGGTTCATTGACCCAAATACTGTTAATGAACACACATGGAAAGATCCACATTATCGAGCGAGTTTAAAGGAAAGCATGCTAGAGTTCTTCAAGCGCCTCAATACCAATGAAGATATACTACTTCCTTACAACTTCCTGTGAGTCACACTGTCTTGTACTACAAATTCTGTTTTTGCTTACTAGCTAGCTAGATGTTTTTGCTTACATGCCCGCTTAATTAAGACATGCAAACGTGTGCGCATGCAGTTATCACTGGATCTTGTTAATCATTAAAGTTGATGAAGGAACAGTTGAAGTACTGGACTCACTACTTAAGGAAGCAAGTGACTTCGCCATCGTGAGTGGGATAGTCAACAGGTAATTTCAATCATTATTAACTATATCTCGGCCTATTTAATTAGTTCGACATTTCCTGATAACAACTATTTAATAACCCTTTTATTCATTTTCTTTGCCGGCGGGCAGGGCTTGGGCAAAGTTCATCAACGTGACTCCAGGCCAATGGAAAAAAAAGTTGTCTTGGTATCGACCCAAGGTAAGTAATTAAGTAGTACTGGCTAGCTACCATCTCTTTAATTATCATGCTTGATTAATTATTATCTGATTAAATTCATTCTCGTAAAGGCCCTGAAGCAGGCGTCGGGGACTGATCTGTGTGCATACTATGTTTGCGAGAACATTCGCATGATGGCATCCGAAAGGAGCAAATCTGATAGACAACAATGGGTACGTTTGCCAGAACACTGTGCACAATTTTTACATGATTATCGATATCTAGTCACACAACTAATACACATGCATATTGATCTCCTTCTTAACAGTTCAAAGACGTGCGGGAGAAGCTCCTACCAATGGAGCGCATACTAGCTATTCAAGAGGAAATAGCGGGATTTTTGCTCGACCAGGTCATAGATCCCAGCGGAGAATACCATTACCCGCTACCGCCCCCATGAACCACTGCCAATTGTCATCGTGCTCCGAAGGCACCAAGGCTAATGCCACTTGCTCTAAAGGCAACACGTAGGAGAAATTGTATATATATATATTGAAAGAACATGCGGTGCCCCCATGTTTGGTTTTGGTAATTAATGACAATCTCTATGGACTAATGGTTGCCTTGAGTCATATTTGAAGGGTTTGTCCATAGGCTTTTCTTGGAGTCCATTTGTTGGTTTCAAGGGGAGTTCGTGATGACCAAGGTGATATTAAGAAATTATCCAAAGTTTGGTCTTGTGAGGGTTGAGCTTATTGCAAGCATGTCTTGAAGAAGAAGAGTGTGTGATCATTCATGTTACCTTCAAGACATCATCCAAATGAAGAGAGTTGGAAAGATTCAAGGTTGATCAAGACTAAGTCAAAGAGTGAATCAAGTTGATCAACACACACAAAGCATAGAAGATGTACCGAGAGGGATCAAGTGATCCCATGGTATGGTAAGCATTGTCCATCATGTTTTGTGTACTAACCCATGGTCTTTGTGAGATTTCTTTGTGGGGTTAGGTTGCGGTGTGCAAGTTCAAGTGGAGCATCACGAAGAGATCAAATGCTTGAATCTTGCCGTCCATTGTGGTGACAATGGACTTGTGAAGATGTGCGGAAGAGTGGCTCACCCATAGTGGAGTATGGGGGAGCAATCAACTAGTCTTCATTGAGCCAATGCTATCAAGAAAGGTGGTCCATCTTGAGGAGGAGAAGATTGTCATCATCTAGCTCAAGTGGATCATGTGCAAGGCAAAGGTTTGCCCTTGATAGGTTTTCTATTTTACTGGTCTCATGGTGGTAGTTGGGAGACCGGGTTATAGGATCGTTTACCATACTATCAAGGGGGGCTCTCGATGAGTAGCTTGATCGTATCATTCGTAGAGAGCTCAAACCATTGCATCCTTGCATCATCTTTTTCTTGGTTCTTACTTGGTTCTCCTTGTGTGTTTTGGAGCTTTTGGTCATCTTGTTGACAAGCTCAAGTTCATCGAAAACGGAGTTCATGTGCATCTTCTATGATGTTTTCGATGTTGGAGGTTATGCCGGTTCTTATTTGTTGGAGGTTTCTCTCCTCTATTTGTTAGGCATACCTCCCCTGCCTCTTCTTTCTATAACCAGTCGATACTCATCGTCTTGTATCCAACAAGCTTGAGTTTGCTCAATTCGGAGCTCATATGAAGAAGTTATGGCAGTTCTGAGTGTCTCTTTCCCTTTTTGTGTGCAGCTTGTGGTCCCAGCGGTAGTACCGCTCATAAGCGATAGTACCGCTCGGGTGCGGTAG
>NW_025248303.1:0-2337 GCF_018294505.1 Triticum aestivum | reverse complement strand
CTCTGAGGATGAGGTGAGCCTTGGCAACGAGGATTTCATTGTGCCTTAGGAACCTCTTGAGCAAGAACACTTTAGGCGTCAGCTAATAGCCACTGCAAGAAGCCTGAAAAAGAAATAGCAGCAGCTTCAAGCTGATCAAGATCTGCTCAACGATAGATGGACTGATGTCCTGGCAGCCAAAGAATACGGCCTTAAACGCCCAGCCAAAACTTACCCAAAACACAAATTACTACCTCAGTTCGATGACGAGGCGCCAGAGCCCGTACCATCATCGCATAATGCGGCTGACCGACCACCACGCGGTCAAGATAAAGCGGCAACTCAAGTCGAACACCAACCACCCCACCTCGCCGTAAACGCATGGACAAAACAGCTCGGGGTTACACATATGACCTTCGGCAGGACCTGGATAGCAGAGCAGGGCACACAAGATCGATCTATGGATCATGAGGACGTGCTTCGACATGCGACGACGGCTACCTATTCGGACGTGACAAACCTAGTCACGCCCGGGCCAAAAACCGCAGACGAACTCCATCGGAGCTACGTCGTGATGCAGCCCGATATACAGGCGCCGCACACCCTCTTTGCTTCACTGACGAAGTAATGGATCATGAATTCCCAGAAGGGTTTAAACCCGTAAACATCGAATCATACGATGGAACAACCAATCCCGTGGTATGGATCGAGGATTTTATTCTCCACATTCATGTGGCCCACGGAGATGATCTTCACGCCATCAAATACCTCCCACTAAAACTCAAAGGGCCAGCTCGGCACTGGTTAAACAGTCTGCCTGAAAATTCTATTGGCAGCTGGGAGGACTTGGAAGAAGCCTTCCTTGACAACTTCCAAGGTACATATGTCCAGCCACCAGACGCCGATGACTTAAGTCACATAGTTCAACAGCCTGGAGAGTCAACCAGGAAATTCTGGACTAGGTTCCTAACTAAAAAGAACCAGATCGTCGACTGTCCAGATGTCGAAGCCCTAGCGGCCTTTAAACATAGCATTTGTGACGAATGGCTCACCCGTCACCTCGGCCAGGAAAAGCCGAAGTCCATGGCATCCCTCACGGCACTCATGACCCGCTTTTGTGCGGGTAAGGATAGCTGGCTGGCCCATAGCAAAAAAACAGAAAGCGAAATGGGCACCCCCGAGGTCAAAAATAGCAACGGCAAGCTCCTACGCAGCAGACACAAATGCCGAAGCAATGGTGACAACACCGATGACACGACAGTCAACGCAGGATTCAGTGGCTCCAAGTCCGGTCACCGAAAGAAGCCACATAAAAGAAACAATCAGGGACCATCCAGCCTGGACCGCATACTCGATCGGCCGTGGCAGATCCATGGCACCCTAGACAAACCAGCCAATCATACCAACAGAGATTGTTGGGTTTTTAAACAGGTCGGCAAGTTAAATGCCAAGAATAAAGAAAAGGGATCGCAAAGCGAGGACAATGACGAGGAGCCCCGGCAACCGAACACAGGGGGACAAAAGAAGTTTCCCCCCAGGTCAAAACGGTGAACATGATATATGCTACTCATATCCCCAAGAGGGAGCGCAAACACGCGCTCAGGGACGTCTATGTGATAGAGCCATTCGCCCCAAAATTTAATCCATGGTCGTCATGCCCGATCACTTTTGACCGACGGGATCATCCGACCAGTATCCGTCATGGCGGTTCAGCCGCATCGGTCCTTGACCCAATAATTGATGGATTCCACCTGACGCGAGTCCTCATGGACGGCGGCAGCAGCCTGAACCTGCTCTATCAGGATACAGTGCGCAAAATGGGCATTAACCCATCACGGATCAAGCCCACAAAGACTACCTTCAAAGGAGTCATACCAGGGGTAGAGGCCCGTTGTACGGGCTCAATTACGCTAGAGGTTGTCTTCGGATCTCCGGACAACTTCCGAAGCAAAGAGCTAATCTTTGATATCGTCCCTTTTCGCAGCGGCTACCACGCACTGTTCGGACGAACCGCATTTGCTCGATTCAATGTGGTCCCTCATTATGCTTACCTCAAGCTCAAGATGCCCGGACCACGCGGCGTCATAACAGTTAATGGAAATACGAAACGCTCCCATCATACCGAGGAGCACACCGCTGCCTTAGCAGCAGAAGTACAGAGCGGCATTTTCAAGCAAGGCCTTAATTCGGCGGCCGAGCCCTCAGATGCTATCAAGAGCGCCTGGACCACTCTGTAGCAGGACAGCCCAGCTCATCAAGAGCTCGACTAGCAATTTGGCCTCCGTCTCAGTCCCGATGAATTGGCGGCATCACACCATGCGTACATAATTACGCACTCAAAATACCATGGGGACCGGC
>NW_025248302.1:0-2337 GCF_018294505.1 Triticum aestivum | reverse complement strand
CTCTGAGGATGAGGTGAGCCTTGGCAACGAGGATTTCATTGTGCCTTAGGAACCTCTTGAGCAAGAACACTTTAGGCGTCAGCTAATAGCCACTGCAAGAAGCCTGAAAAAGAAATAGCAGCAGCTTCAAGCTGATCAAGATCTGCTCAACGATAGATGGACTGATGTCCTGGCAGCCAAAGAATACGGCCTTAAACGCCCAGCCAAAACTTACCCAAAACACAAATTACTACCTCAGTTCGATGACGAGGCGCCAGAGCCCGTACCATCATCGCATAATGCGGCTGACCGACCACCACGCGGTCAAGATAAAGCGGCAACTCAAGTCGAACACCAACCACCCCACCTCGCCGTAAACGCATGGACAAAACAGCTCGGGGTTACACATATGACCTTCGGCAGGACCTGGATAGCAGAGCAGGGCACACAAGATCGATCTATGGATCATGAGGACGTGCTTCGACATGCGACGACGGCTACCTATTCGGACGTGACAAACCTAGTCACGCCCGGGCCAAAAACCGCAGACGAACTCCATCGGAGCTACGTCGTGATGCAGCCCGATATACAGGCGCCGCACACCCTCTTTGCTTCACTGACGAAGTAATGGATCATGAATTCCCAGAAGGGTTTAAACCCGTAAACATCGAATCATACGATGGAACAACCAATCCCGTGGTATGGATCGAGGATTTTATTCTCCACATTCATATGGCCCACGGAGATGATCTTCACGCCATCAAATACCTCCCACTAAAACTCAAAGGGCCAGCTCGGCACTGGTTAAACAGTCTGCCTGAAAATTCTATTGGCAGCTGGGAGGACTTGGAAGAAGCCTTCCTTGACAACTTCCAAGGTACATATGTCCAGCCACCAGACGCCGATGACTTAAGTCACATAGTTCAACAGCCTGGAGAGTCAACCAGGAAATTCTGGACTAGGTTCCTAACTAAAAAGAACCAGATCGTCGACTGTCCAGATGTCGAAGCCCTAGCGGCCTTTAAACATAGCATTTGTGACGAATGGCTCACCCGTCACCTCGGCCAGGAAAAGCCGAAGTCCATGGCATCCCTCACGGCACTCATGACCCGCTTTTGTGCGGGTAAGGATAGCTGGCTGGCCCATAGCAAAAAAACAGAAAGCGAAACGGGCACCCCCGAGGTCAAAAATAGCAACGGCAAGCTCCTACGCAGCAGACACAAATGCCGAAGCAATGGTGACAACACCGATGACACGACAGTCAACGCAGGATTCAGTGGCTCCAAGTCCGGTCACCGAAAGAAGCCACATAAAAGAAACAATCAGGGACCATCCAGCCTGGACCGCATACTCGATCGGCCGTGGCAGATCCATGGCACCCTAGACAAACCAGCCAATCATACCAACAGAGATTGTTGGGTTTTTAAACAGGTCGGCAAGTTAAATGCCAAGAATAAAGAAAAGGGATCGCAAAGCGAGGACAATGACGAGGAGCCCCGGCAACCGAACACAGGGGGACAAAAGAAGTTTCCCCCCAGGTCAAAACGGTGAACATGATATATGCTACTCATATCCCCAAGAGGGAGCGCAAACACGCGCTCAGGGACGTCTATGTGATAGAGCCATTCGCCCCAAAATTTAATCCATGGTCGTCATGCCCGATCACTTTTGACCGACGGGATCATCCGACCAGTATCCGTCATGGCGGTTCAGCCGCATCGGTCCTTGACCCAATAATTGATGGATTCCACCTGACGCGAGTCCTCATGGACGGCGGCAGCAGCCTGAACCTGCTCTATCAGGATACAGTGCGCAAAATGGGCATTAACCCATCACGGATCAAGCCCACAAAGACTACCTTCAAAGGAGTCATACCAGGGGTAGAGGCCCGTTGTACGGGCTCAATTACGCTAGAGGTTGTCTTCGGATCTCCGGACAACTTCCGAAGCAAAGAGCTAATCTTTGATATCGTCCCTTTTCGCAGCGGCTACCACGCACTGTTCGGACGAACCGCATTTGCTCGATTCAATGTGGTCCCTCATTATGCTTACCTCAAGCTCAAGATGCCCGGACCACGCGGCGTCATAACAGTTAATGGAAATACGAAACGCTCCCATCATACCGAGGAGCACACCGCTGCCTTAGCAGCAGAAGTACAGAGCGGCATTTTCAAGCAAGGCCTTAATTCGGCGGCCGAGCCCTCAGATGCTATCAAGAGCGCCTGGACCACTCTGTAGCAGGACAGCCCAGCTCATCAAGAGCTCGACTAGCAATTTGGCCTCCGTCTCAGTCCCGATGAATTGGCGGCATCACACCATGCGTACATAATTACGCACTCAAAATACCATGGGGACCGGC
>NW_025248301.1:0-2337 GCF_018294505.1 Triticum aestivum | reverse complement strand
TACAGAGCATACAAGCAACAAGCGGAAGCATTACATGTCTGGGTACAGACATCTACAAATGAAAAAGGCTGAAGAGCCTGACTATCTACAACATCCGATCAAGATCGTAGCTGAGGTACAAACTACTCGTCGAAGTCCACGAGAACACTATTAAGACCGAAGTCTCTGCTGCAAAAACATAAATAAAGCAACATGAGTACAAAGGTACTCAGCAAGACTTACATCAGATCCTATCATACATGCATGGGTGTCAAGAAGGTAATGTGGGGTTTAGTTGCAGCAAGCCAGCTTTGACTCAGTGGCTATCCTGTTCTACGACTACCAGAAACTCTTGAGGTGATATGGCGCACACGAGTCCACTAATCACCACACAATACACTACTATGGATTCATCCCCGTCTCCCGACGAGAAGGCCATCCATAGCACTCACACTTGTCTTGAGCTTTTTAGAGTATACACTTCAAGTTGTCTATGTACCATGTAAGCATCCAAGAAGTCCATAACCGCGAACCCGGCTATTCGAATCGATCATGTTAACCCTGCAGGGGTGTACTTCTTCACACACGCTCTCGCCACTTACCGCCATGTACACGTCATGTATCTGGCAACCTTCAAGCGGAAGCCTGGCGAGGGTGTCGGCCACGACCTGACTAACCACACAAGACTCTAGTCCAGGTTTATCGCCTATTCGGGTTCCATCCGCAAGGAGATCCGGTCGGGGTTTCGCTCACGGCCCCAAACGATGTGTGCAGGGTTCCCGAGCCCACCATCCGGGTGCCACTCGGTACACCAGGCCACGTGTGCCTAGTCTGTCCCAAGCCCACCCTGCCGAGTGCCACTTGGTAGAAAAATAGCACTACCTACAAACACCAGAAACTAGTTGCGACTCCTGGACAGAGACCAAGTTGGTTAATAAGTCGAGAAGGGTCGAGTTACCGGAACCCAATGTGTGGTAGTATCGAGTCATTGGACAACATACATAGAACTCAGTGCTTAGGGACGGTTCTAGTGAGACAACCCAACATGTACTCCTACATGGCCTCTCACCGCTACCTTTACCAAATTGTGTTCACACACTTCACTCTCAGCATCAGAACATATCATAACACTCCAACTCATTCCCAATGAATCAGACCTGACACAACTCTAAGCAATAGCAGGCATAGCATGGTAGGAACACAACAATGGCTTCAATCAACTCCTACACATGCTAGTGGGTTTCAACTATTTACTGTGGCAATGACAGGTCATGCAGAGGAATGGGTTCAACTACCGCAGCACAAAGTAGTAGATGAATCGTTGTTGTCCTAATGCAATAACTGAGAGCAGGAGAGGGAGAGTAGGATTGTATCGGAATGAACTAGGGGGTTTGCTTGCCTGGTAAATCAACAGAGGAGGCACTGCTTCACAGACAGGTACTCTGGAACGGTCGCCGGAGCAAGACCTATCGAGAAGGAACGGTGCCAACAATCAATACACAAGCATATGCAACACAATGATGCATGAACATGGCATGAAGATGTGCTGCTGATTGTGCTAATGCAGCTAGCATTATATTTGGATGAAGTCCATTTGAACCAAAGGTTCAAATGCATCTCCAAAATAAGCTCTTTATATAAGCCATTATAGTGTTTCACTTATAAAACATGTATAAGTTGGTTTGTCATGCATGAAACTAGTACAGATGGATAGATTACATTTTTCTGATAATTTTTCATATATAAATTATTTCAATCTGAGCTACGATTGAATTGATATGAATTTTTGAAGTTTAAAACATTTTCTAGAATTTCCTGAATTATTTTAATTCCAGAAAATATGTTATTGCGCCCGCATGACGTCAGCACGAGGTCAGCAGGTCAACCGGCTGACCAGGGTCAAACCTGACGTGTGGGGTCCACACGTCAGTGTCACAGTTAGTTAACAGGGGGGGTTAATTCTAATCTAACTTAGTTTAGTGGCGCTGGGGCCCACTGTCAGTGTCAGGGGGTTAACTAAGCGGTGATTAGCACTAAGCTAATCACCTGACGGGCCGGGCCCACATGGCGGGGCTCAGGCGATGGGGCTCGCCGCCGGCGACCTCTGGACGTGGTGGAGTCCGCGCCACAGGCCACGGGGACGGCGTCTGAGAGCACCGGGGCGTAGCCCAGGCTCGTCCGCATCCAGGGGAGCAGACGGAAAGCCGCGGGGACGCCGGAGCTCGCCGGGGCGAAGCTCAGGGCGGCGGTCGGAGTTCGGATTCGAGCGGAAACGGGCTGCGGGGCACGGGGAGGCCACCTGAGGGGCTCGGCGGCACCCTCGTGGCACCGGGAGCACGATGGGGTGCTCGGTTTGGG
>NW_025248300.1:0-2337 GCF_018294505.1 Triticum aestivum | reverse complement strand
TGTTTGATGCATCGGTCATCACAAACGTTTTGGACATTTTTGACGGTTCTCTGACACCACCGTTTGTGATTATTGCATCACACATAGTTTCTCAAAGGGTCTCTGATCGTAGTGTCGCGTTAGCACCATCCTGCAGTAGTGACTCCTCGTCATGTCCGTGATCTCATCCGGGACTCCGAACAACATTCGATCACCAAATCACATAACTCATATGATACAAATCGTCATCGAACGTTAAGCGTGCGGACCCTATGGGTTCGAGAACTATGTAGACATGACCGAGACTGCTCTCCGGTCAATAACCAATAGCGGAACCTAGATGCTCATATTGGATCCGACATATTCTACAAAGGTCTTTATCTGTCGAACCGTTATGACAACATACGTTATTCCCTTTGTCATCGGTATGCTACTTGCCCGAGATTCGATCGTCGGTATCTTCATACATAGTTCAGTCTAGTTACCGACAAGTCTCTTTACTCGTTCTATAGTACATCATCCCGCAACTAGCTCATTAGTCACATTGCTTGCAAGGCTTATTATGATGTGCATTACTAAGAGGGCCCAGAGATACCTCTTTGATACTCGGAGTGAAAAATCCTAATCTCGATGTATGCCAACCCAACAAACACCTTCGGAGATACCTGTAGAGCATCTTTATAATCACCCAGTTACGCTGTGACATTTAATAGCACACAAGGTATTCCTCTGGTATCCGGGAGTTGCATAATATCATAGCCAAAGGAATATGTATAAGTCATGAAGAAAGCAATATCAATAAAACTTAATGATCATTATGCTAAGCTAACAGATGGGTCTTGTCCATCACATCATTCTCCTAATGATGTGATCTCGTTCATCAAATGACAACACATGTCTATGGTTAGGAAACTTAACCATCTTTGATTAACGAGCTAGTCTAGTAGAGGCTTACTAGGGACATTGTGTTTTGTCTATGTATCCACACATGTATCAAGTTTCCGATTAATACAATTCTAGCATGAATAATAGAAATTTATCATGATATAAGGAAATATAAATAACAACTTTATTATTGCCTCTAGGGCATATTTCCTTCAGTCTCCCACTTGCACTAGAGTCAATAATCTAGTTTACAGTGTAATGATTCTAACACCCATTGAGTCTTGGTGCGGATCATGTGTTGCTCGTGGAAGAGGCTTAGTCAACGGGCCTGCCACATTTAGATCCGTATGTATTTTGCAAATCTCTATGTCTCCCTCCTTGACTTGATCACAGATGGAGTTAAAGTATCTCTTGATGTGTTTGGTTCTTTTGTGAAATATGGATTCCTTCGCCAAGACAATTGCTCCAGTATTGTCACAAAAGATTTTCATTGGACCCGATGAACTAGGTATTACACCTAGATCAGATATGAACTCCTTCAGCCAGACTCCTTCATTCGCTGCTTCTGAAGCAGCTATGTACTCCGCTTCACACGTAGATCCCACCACGACGCTTTGCTTGGAACCGCACCAACTGACAACTCCACCATTCAATATAAATACGTATCCGGTTTGTGACTTAGAGTCATCTGGATCAGTGGCAAAGCTAGCATCGACGTAACCATTTACGACGAGCTCTTTGTCACCTCCATAAACGAGAAACATATCCTTAGTCCTTTTCAGGTACTTCAAGATGTTCTTGACGGCACAAGAAACATATCCTTAGTCCTTTTCAGGTACTTCATGATGTTCTTGACCGCTTTCCAGTGATCCACTCTTGGATTACTTTGGTACCTCCCTGCTAGAGTTATAGCAAGGCACACACACCAGGTCTGGTACACAACATAGCATACATGATAGAACCTACGGCTGAGGCATAGGGAATGACTTTCATTTTCTCTCTATCTTTTGCAGTGGTCGGGCATTGAGTATGACTCAACTTCACACCTTGTAATACAGGCAAGAACCCTTTCTTGCCTGATCCATTTTGAATTTCTTCAAAACTTTATCAAGGTATGTGATACGTATCCAACGTATCTACTTTTCCTAACGCTTTTTCTCTTGTTTTGGACTCTAATTTGCATGATTTGAATGAAACTAACCCCGGACTGACGCTGTTTTTAGCAGAACTACCATGGTGTTGTTTTGTGCATAAATAAAAGTTCTCGGAATGGAATGAAACTTTGCGAGGATTTTTTATATGAAGTAAGAGAATTTCTCGAGCTAGGAGGTACCTGAGGGGGGCACCTGGGTGGGCACAACACACCAGGGCGTGCCTGCCCCTCCAAGCGCGCCCAAGTGGGTGCTGCCCACCTGGTGGCCCCGCTGACCCTGAAACTGACGCTATAAAATCCCATTATTCTAGAAAAAAAAT
>NW_025248299.1:0-2337 GCF_018294505.1 Triticum aestivum | reverse complement strand
TGCAATCTGGATATTGCGAATATAAGATGAAAGCTTTATTGATCAAGGTGGGGTTCTGTGACGCCTTTGTCTGGTCGTTGAACACAAACGAAGTACGCGAAGTTGCAACTATGGCGAACTTTTAATCTAAACAAAACCCAAAGTCTAAACGATGCCCTAAGGGCTGTATATATGGAGGAAGAGGGGGGAATTTCGTGGCCCTTGGTGGAGGGGTCCGAAATCAACCCTATCTCTTGTTTCCCCACACATACGGACTCTAAAAATAGCCTATACTTATGTATTTCGAAATTACATGGGCCTGGCCCAATAATAAGGTGACGCAGCACCTAAAATAGCCTCGGGACGAAATTTATGAAGTGGCATCTTGTATATTTCGTCCAAGGCGTCATGCACCCATTATGGTGGCTTCAAAGTCCTGAAATCATCACTTGTAACTCCGTTCTTGTTCCCCTTGCGCATGCCATCATCTTCATGCTTGTTCTTGCTCCAATGTTCATCCTTCTCCAAGCTAGACCCTTCATTTGTAAGCAAAACAAATGTATCCAATTTAGGCAGCATCATATTCTCATGAACATTAGAATCATTACCAAGAAACGAAAGTACCTGGTAATTTAGTTGGCGTGCACGAGCTCTAGTAATTGGTCCAGTATGTATAGCAGCAGGGGCTGTGGGTGTAACAATTGTATTGATGTCCTCATCACAAGTATTCATGGGTACCTACACCAAAGAGACATAAACCAAAGAAATTGTGTGCGTGGTAAATGTACACATCATCCATCATGATGTGTATGTGCACATCTGAGTTAGCACAAGATAAGCATCGCTCAAAGAAATTTGATGCATGGTATATGAACATGTCATCCATCATGAAAGAATAGTTATTGTGTATGACACGATGGGGACACAAATTGAGAATGCAAGTATATGGCACATCAATAGAATTTTCATTCATGGTGATAGAGGCAAAGGTGTCCCGTCTTTCGATGAGATGATGGATATCGCTTTGGTGGCAGTCGACTTTGACGATCCGACTACGAACGTGCGAGGACGTCGCGCCTTAGCAATCGCTAAACCAACTCCAAGAGGTTATTGACCACGCCGGAGCACGATCAACCTGACCACGAGGGTCTGTTTCCTGCGAGCAAACGAAGAACAAGCAAGAAACTGAGATTGCAATCTGGATATTGCGAATATAAGATGAAAGCTTTATTGATCAAGGTGGGGTTCTGTGACGCCTTTGTCTGGTCGTTGAACACAAACGAAGTACGCGAAGTTGCAGCTATGGCGAACTTTTAATCTAAACAAAACCCCAAAGTCTAAACGATGCCCTAAGGGCTGTATATATGGTGGAAGAGGGGGGAATTTCGTGGCCCTTGGTGGAGGGGTCCGAAATCAACCCTATCTCTTGTTTCCCCACACATAGGGACTCTAAAAATAGCCTATACTTATGTATTTCAAAATTACATGGGCCTGGCCCAATAATAAGGTGACGCAGCACCTAAAATAACCTCGGGACGAAATTTATGAAGTGGCATCTTGTATATTTCGTCCAAGGCTTCATGCACCCATTATGGTGGCTTCAAAGTCCTGAAATCATCACTTGTAACTCCATTCTTGTTCCCCTTGCGCATGCCATCATCTCCATGCTTGTTCTTGCTCCAATGT
Organism: Triticum aestivum; assembly: GCF_018294505.1. Classification (NCBI taxonomy): domain Eukaryota; kingdom Viridiplantae; phylum Streptophyta; class Magnoliopsida; order Poales; family Poaceae; genus Triticum; species Triticum aestivum. Next base: position 672 of record NW_025248299.1, on the reverse strand, counting down.
TCATCCTTCTCGAAGCTAGGCCCTTCATGTAACGCCCCAGATATACTTTCCATATTTGTATCCAACTCTTGCCGTCCCTGGCGCTAAGTTGTATTTATTTCTCGGGTTTGGGTCTTTGTCTCCGTGTGTTGTTTTCTTTTTCGTGCATCTCTTATCATGTCATCACGTGCATTGCATTTGCATACATGTTCATCTCATGCATTCGAGCATTTTCCCCGTTGTCCGTTTTGCATTCCGGCGTTTCGTTCTCCTCCGGTGGTCATTCTACCTTTCTTTCTTGTGTGGGGTTTAAACATTTCCGGATTGGACCGAGTCTTGCCAAGCGGCCTTGGTTTACTACCGGTAGACCGCCTGTCAAGTTTCGGGTCATTTGGACTTCGTTTGATACTCCAACGGTTAACCGAGGGACCGAAAAGGCCTCGTGTGTGTTGCAGCCCAACACCACCAAATTTGGCCCAAAACCCACCAAACTCTGCTCCATGTCCTAGAGCGTTCGATCACGATCGTGTGGGCGAAAACCGCACCTCATTTGGACTCTCCTAGCTCCCTCTATGCCTATATATCCACCCCTCCGTTTTCGGATCTCTCCCTCTCCCCGAAACCCTAAAAAAAAACATCCCCGCCAGATCCGCGCCGACGGACGTGTCCGCCCCCGGCCGGACATCGTCCGCC
>NW_025248298.1:0-2337 GCF_018294505.1 Triticum aestivum | reverse complement strand
AGGGCGTGCGTCGCGGTCGTCCGCGCGCGTCCGTTTCACCTCAAACCGAGCGCAAATTTGGGCCCGGGATGGGTCGAAAACGGATGGAATCCGAACATTTGTCCGTTTGAGGCCGTGCGCTGGGCCGCCTCTTTTGTCTCTTTTACCCCAAACGGACGGGGGCGGACATGATAGGGTCGCGCGGTGGAGTTGGCCTCAGGGTGTGGATCTTGACCACCGGAATACCGGTGCCGGAGATTACCACACTGCCTATAGAACTAGCCTGGTTTTTACTAGTACTTGGAAGCAGTTGTAGTAACATCCGATGGGCTGTGGCATCACATTTGCACGTTCATCCTCCCTACCAGTAAAAGTACCAACTTGGCCATCTTGCTTGCTTGCTTGCTTGGGGCAATCATTAGGTGCACAGCACCCTACCCCGTGTGTCAACATACATGGATATATACATATAGCACAACAGAGTGTGTGGATTTTGACCACAAGAATATCGGTGCGGGCTGCCTGTGAACCTAGTCATTTTTTTTACTTGGAAGTAGTTGCAGTAACATCCAATGGGCTGTAGCACCACACTTGCACTTTCATCCTCTGAAATGAGTGCGGTTGTATCTCAATTATTGAAATGTGGCACTGCTGTTACACTCACTTCTTAAACCGTGAAAGCGAATGAAATACTCACTTTGTTTTTATTTAATCCACATATTAGTTTTGGTTGAAGTCTATAGAAAACAATACGAACATTTAAGATAACAAATCTGTATCATGTGAAAATATATTGAATGACGAATCTAATGGTTTTGATTTGGTATTGTGTATGTTAATATTTTTTCTTCTATAAACTTGGTGAAAGTTTATACTGTTTAACTTCAGACAAAGTTAATATGCGGAGCGAATAAAAACTGAGGAAGCAGTAGTTGTTGCTAATCAGGGATCATTTATCTAGCTTGTGGAGTGGACAGTGAAACTTTCCATACTCCCTATGGACAGGAATATAAGTCGGGCACAATTTTTTAGGTCTGCAATTTGACCAGCGAAACATGTGTTAATATGAGTTACTTGCATATCACACGTATGAAATACATATGGTTTTATCGGGGAATTCACTATGAACATTCCACCCACAAAGTGGAAGCTGACCTACACATATGTGCAACGTCTGTTTGTGAAAGGTGTCATCATAGAATACTTGCAGTCAAACACCACCAACTCCTAGTGAAAACATTACCAACTTTAAGTGAAAATACACACAGAAAGTATTAAGATGCAGTAAGTGATAATAATATCACTAGAATTGATATGTGAAAAGCAAGGGCCATAGTTACATGCGCGAGATTGTGTCCGTTTCTAAAACGACATGTATTTCCAAACTGAGGGTCAATTTTCATCCGTAAGTAACTCATATGACCCATGCTGATGTGAGATCTCACAACTAGAAGACTATGTTATTATTTGTGCACAAATATTGATAATAATTTGTGAGCTTATACATATTCCTTCTTCTCTCTCTCTAGATATGATTTTTTATGTTTTACCTTTCAATCTCTACCATTACCAATGCTTGATCCCTAAGGCTGGCCATAGTGGGGTTAACATAACCGACATGCACTTGGGACTAGCAAACATGCTTATGTGGCACATAATTAAAGAAGAGAGAGATGATTAGAGTAATATAGGTAGATACCGTATCATGTTAAATGCTATGCTACTTTTCTGTCATGCATGGCAATAAATATGGTCATCTATGATACTACTTATGATACTATGCACTATGAAGGTAGTATAATATACTGGTATCATATGCATGATACTAGTATATGATAATCCCCACTATGAGTAGCCTAAGGAAAAAAACCCATATATAATGGTCTTCCCAGAAAAGCCACTTCCAATGTATTACAGTACCAAAATAGTCCTAAAGATAGATTGATTTTCAAGATGAAACATTCATCGTTTACCCTATTACTTATGTGATGGTGTAGTAACCAAACTTATCGTCCTCCCAATTTTCTCACATTAACAAATGTTTGTTTCTTCATAGGTTACTGAGTATTTGAGATGGCAATGAGTCCTGTACCCCTCTATGTATGTGCAACTTGAACAACTACCCCTTAAATGCCCACTAGTTTGTCATCATCCTTGCCACGATTTTTGTAGTTACTTAGTAATTTATTCACTTTTACCTATTTCCTAGGCATGTAAGAAATAATATTGTTTGAGTTTCCACTAAGAATCATCTGACCTCGATGTCGGGATACATTCAACTACAATAAAATTTGACCAGACGGCTATCAATAACTGACTAAGAGATAACAATTTCCAAAGTATTTATTGCGTGAATTT
>NW_025248297.1:0-2337 GCF_018294505.1 Triticum aestivum | reverse complement strand
ACTTTCTCCTTTTTTTGTCTTCTCCACATAACCCCCATCATCATATTCTATTCCACCCATAGTGCTATGTCCATGGCTCACGCTCATATATTGCGTGAAAGTTTATAGGTTTGAGATTACTAAAGTATGAAACAATTGCTTGGCTTGTCATCGGGGTTGTGCATGATGAGAGCATTCTTGTGTGAAGAAAATGGAGCATGACTAAACTATATGATTTTGTAGGGATGAACTTTCTTTGGCCATGTTATTTTGAGAAGACATGATTGCTTAGTTAGTATGCTTGAAGTATTATTATTTTTATGTTAATATTAAACTTTTGTCTTGAATCTTATAGATATGAATATTCTTGCTACAATAAAGAGAAATACATGATGAATATGTTAGGTAGCATTCCACATCAAAAATTCTGTTTTTATCATTTACCTACTCGAGGACGAGCAGGAATTAAGCTTGGGGATGCTGATACGTCTCCAACGTATCTATAATTTTTGATTGTTCCATGCTATTATATTATCAACATTGGATGTTTTATATGCATTTATATGCTATTTTATATGATTTTTGGGACTAACCTATTAACCCAGAGCCCAGTGCCAGTTTCTATTTTTCCCTTGTTTTAGAGTATCACAGAAAAGGAAAATCAAACGGAGTCCAATTGACCTGAAACTTCACGGGACCTATTTTTGGAACGGAAGCAACCCAGAAGACTTGGAGTGTATGTAAGGGAAGCAACGAGGAAGGCACGAGGCAGGGGGCGCACCCACCCCCTGGGCGCGCCCTCCACCCTCGTGGGCCCCTCGTGGCTCCCCTGATGTATTTCTTCCGCCTATATATATATCCATATACCCTAAAACTATCGGGGAACACAATAGATCTGGAATCCCGCCGCCAGAAGCCTCCGTAGCCACCGAAAGCCAATCTAGACCCGTTCGGGCACCCTGCCGGAGGGGGAATCCCTCTCCGGTGGCCATCTTCATCATCCCGGTGCTCTCCATGACGAGGAGGGAGTAGTTGTCCCTCGGGGCTGAGGGTATGTACTAGTAGCTATGTGTTTGATCTCTCTCTCTCTCTCTCTCTCTCTCTCTCTCTCTCTCGTGTTCTTGAGGCGGTACGATCTTGATGTATCGCGAGCTTTGCTATTATAGTTGGATCTTATGATGTTTCTCCCCCTCTACTCTCTTGTAATGGGTTGAGTTTCCCCTTTGAAGTTATCTTATCGGATTGAGTCTTTAAAGATTTGAGAACACTTGATGTATGTCTTGCCGTGCGTATCTGTGGTGACAATGGGTATCACGTGATTCACTTGATGTATGTTTTGGTGATCAACTTGTGGGTTCCGCCCATGAACCTATGCATAGGGGCTGGCACACGTTTTCGGTCGTGATTCTCTGGTAGAAACTTCGGGGCACTCTTTGAGGTTCTATGTGTTGGTTGAATAGATGAATCTGAGATTGTGTGATGCATATCGTATAATCATACCCACGGATACTTGAGGAGACATTGGAGTATCTAGGTGACATTAGGGTTTTGGTTGATTTGTGTCTCAAGGTGTTATTCTAGTACGAACTCTAGGGCTGTTTGTGACACTTATAGGAATAGCCCAATGAATTGATTGGAAAGAATAACTTTGAGGTGGTTTCGTACCCTACCATAATCTCTTCGTTCGTTCTCCGCTATTAGTGACTTTGGAGTGACTCTTTGTTGCATGTTGAGGGATAGTTATGTGATCCAATTATGTTATTATTGTTGAGAGGACTTGCACTAGTGAAAGTATGAACCCTAGGCCTTATTTCGACACATTGCAATACCGTTTGTACTCACTTTTATCATTAGTTACCTTTCTGTTTTTATATTTTCACAGTACAAAAACTATTATCTACTATCCATATTGCACTTGTATCACCATCTCTTCGCCGAACTAGTGCACCTATACAATTTACCATTGTATTGGGTGTGTTGGGAACACAAGAGACTCTTTGTTATTTGGTTGCAGGGTTGCTTGAGAGAGACCATCTTCATCCTACGCCTCCTACGGATTGATAAACCTTAGGTCATCCACTTGAGGGAAATTTGCTACTGTCCTACAAACCTCTGCACTTGGAGGCCCAACAACGTCTACAAGAAGAAGGTTGTGTAGTAGACATCAGTCGTCATACGCTAGCTCATTGCTACTCGTGAGCTGCGTTGGGATTTCCCCAAAGAGGAAGGCTGAGTAGCGCATCGTATTTCCCTTAGTAGAGAACCAAGGTTTATCGAACCAATAAAAGATTCACGCAAACAACCGTCGACAGTACCTACAGACAGAAAAGCAAATACTTGCACCCAACGCGGGCAACA
>NW_025248296.1:0-2337 GCF_018294505.1 Triticum aestivum | reverse complement strand
TATATATATATATATAATTAATAAATGAACGAGTTATTGCTCAAAATAAAAATGAGCGCATTATTATTAAATTGGTCCTTAGAATCTTCGCAAGCTTTTGTACGCAATCACTAGGATTTTCCTTGCGTGTGAGTCAAAAACAACCAGGATTTTCCTTGCCAACTTCCGTTAAAGATTTACTTTTATAAGTTAATAACACGTGGGATATTTTTATAATGTATTTAAAAGTCTCTATAAAATATACGATAATAGTAATAATATAAATATATATAATGTGGTTAGAAGGGAAAACATAAATTGGACACAACATTATTATTCTTATATATAGATAAATATAACAGAGACCTACATTTTGTTAAAAAATACATTGGGCTGCCGATCTTTAAGAAAAAGCCCATAGGCCGGTATGGACCTCAAAAAATAAGTTGAAACCACTGTCTCCGTATGTCGTGGGCTACGCATGTTAAAATACAAAACCTAGGCCTAGCTGATACTTGTTCGCCCTCTGAAAAAAAATGATACCAGATCCCCGAGCGAACTGGATTAAAGAGGGGGCCGGCGGCACGACTGAAGATGCACATCAGGAGCGATTTTTTTTCTTCACTGGATGGCTCTCGATAGCGTTTTTTACTTGCCTCTGCACCATAAAACTTGTATTTTTAGCCTCCCAGTCTGTCGTGGTGGACCAGCAGCCCATTTGCTGGGCGGGCCAACCTACAGAAACCAGCACTTGATTTTTCAACAAGCCCCAAAAACAACGCAGTACTATGTTTGTTTTGAGGCCGAAAACATTACGGCAGGGGTTGAGCAGGGGAGAGGGGAAGATAGAGTAATAAAAAGATTAAAAAGAGCTGATGCGTTGTTGCTACCCTAACAAAGCAGGTGCAATTCTTCTCAGGAAGAAGGTGTGCCGTTGACACCCACATGTCACATACCCCACAGTAGGCATACTAACAAGTTCACACACAAATACAATAGAAAAGGTAAACATTCGTATCAAACTCAGGTTCATAGGACACATTCATATTCATAGCCAACATTCACTATCAACAACTCAAAAGATTCATATATACACAAGCTTGCTAATAGGGATACCATTAAACCCATCGGGATTGTTAGAGATGTTGAAGTTTTGTGTGGGAAGGTTAAATACCCTGCTGATTTTCTTGTTCTTGCTTCCCCACAAGATGCCTTTTGTCCCATTATTTTTGGTAGGCCCTCCTTGAATACTGCTAGTGCTAAGATTAATTGTGAAAGGAATATTGCTACTGTTGGCATAGATGGTATGTCTCATGATTTTAATTTTGCTAAGTTTAGTAGACAACCTCGTGAAAGGGAATCACCTAGTAAGGATGAGATTATTGGTCTTTCTTCCATTGTTGTTCCTCCAACTGATCCTTTAGAACAATATTTGCTAGACCATGAAAACGATATGTTTATGAAGGAAAGGGAAGAAATAGATGAAGTGTTCCTTAAACAGGAACCTATGCTGAAACATAACCTTCCCGTTGAAATTCTTGGGGATCCCCCTCCACCCAAGGGTGATCCCGTGTTTGAACTTAAACCATTACCTGATAATCTTAAGTATGCTTATCTCGATGAAAAATAAATATATCCTGTTATTGTTAGTGCTAATCTTTCAGAGAAAGAAGAGGAAAGATTATTGAAAACTCTGAAGAAGCACCGTGCAACTATTGTATTAAGATGCAGAGGTAATACTAGCTAAATGCCCGTGCATTGCCATGGAGCAAAAACGTTTACATCGAGACATGGTTTCTTACCCCCGTGCGTTTTTAGCATGTTTCTTAGTCACGTAGTTGTTGTCAGCTCCAGATGAACTAAAGACCCTAGGGGTTGGCCGCATCAGCACCGGCTAGCAACTCCACCAAATGTCTTTCTTTGCTCCAGTTCTCTTGAAATTACAATTATCTTAACATAGTAATAAGATGACTATGCTTCGCCGCGGATCCAAGAAATACATGAAAGTCAAACTACAATAATTTTCTAGTATGAGCACCGATCCGGTCATAATTGTTGTTGAATGATTGAGGAATTTTCCATTAAGTTTAATCCAGAAAAATAGTGGATAAACGTGAATAATATGATAGTGATGATAATAGAAACAAGCAACATATTGTTGAAGCTAGGCAGGCAATCGAGATCATAAGCTAGAAGCATCATATCCATGTCGATTGCTACTAGCAGTAAGCCAAACCTTAACCCTAGCAGAGAGGATAACATGACATACGGAGCAACGGAAGTAGATGTAGATGCGCCGTTGGTCATGTTACCGAGGAGACGGTTGATGTCAGGGAAGAACTCGTCATTAGGGAACTC
>NW_025248295.1:0-2337 GCF_018294505.1 Triticum aestivum | reverse complement strand
GGGGGGGTTTAAAATAAGATGACCCGCGGGCTCCGGAAACCCGAGGGAAAAAGAGGCTAGGTGGCAAAGGGTAAGACCAATGTTGGGCATTGCTGGAAAAGCTTTAATCAAGGCGAAATATCAAGGGGTTCCCATTATAACCCAACCGCGTAAGGAACGCAAAATCCGGGAACATAACACCGATATGACGGAAACTAGGGCGGCAAGAGTGGAACAAAACACTAGGCGAGAGGCCGAGCCTTCCACCCTTTACCAAGTATATAGATGCATTAAGATAACAAGATAATATAATGATATCCCAACAAGCAAAACAAATGTTCCAACAAGGAACGACCTCCAATCTTCACCTGCAACTAGCAACGCTATAAGAAGGGCTGAGCAAAGCGGTAACATAGCCAATCAACGGTTTGCTAGGACAATGGTGGGTTAGAGGTTTGACATGGCAATTTGGGAGGCTTGAAAGCAAGTGGTAGGCATCGTAGCAATGGCATAGCAAAAGAGCGAGCAAACTAGCATAACAAAGATAGTAGTGATTTCGAGGGTATGATCATCTTGCCTGCACAGTTGTCAGAGTTGACTGGATCCTCAAAAGCAAACTCAACGGGCTCCTCGTTAGCGAACTCGTCTCCCGGCTCTACCCAAACAAGACAAACAAGCAAAAAGGATACAGTCAACCACGTGCAAGGATCAAGCGATATGATGCAATGATGATATGCTATGCGGGATGCGATGCGGGATGCAAAATACAAGATATGACAGGAAATGCATGAACCTGGCCTCAACTTGGAAAACCAAGTGTTCCACTGGAAAGGTGAGATGAAATCGCTTGAAAACGATATAAAGAACGCCGGAATCGGAGTTACGGTTTGGAAATGGCAAGCGATTCAAATATGACCCCGGTCTGCGATTTATAGCAAGTAGGCATCTAAATGCAACAAAATGAATATGCTATAGCACCCAAACATGACAACAAAATACATGGCAGGGATGCACACAAGATGCTTAACAAAAGTCTAGCATTGAGCTACGGCCAATTCATCCATTAACGGGTTCAAACAAGCATGGCAAAAATGCATATGACAAACAGTTCTCAGACTTGGTGAAATTAACACTTGTCTGGAATTTCAGATGAGGTAGCACTCTTCGGAGCAACGAAACTACATGCTACAGGACCTGAACATGGCAAAGTAAAGCATGGCATGGAGTTACTCAAAGAGCTTAACAAAAGTCCCTTAGTGACCTTGAGCCAAAAGGGATCAGAAAATACAATTGCAAGCATGTGAACATAGCAAAAACATAATCAGTTTCAGACTTGGTGAAAAACTGACACATGCTGAAATATAACTCAAGTAGGCATGTTTACGAGCTCGATGCACTCACTACGGTGCAAGTCATGGCAATACAAGCATACACCCATCAAGAAGGCATAAAATACAAGCTAGATATGGCAAGAACAATAGCATAGCATGCACGGATCAACTACAACATCACCGGCAAAATTGCAAACAAGTTGACAATCTGCCCAGATTCACAAAGTAGCAAAAGTAGAGCTCGATTGACTCAAGCTAGGATGCTCCATAATTGCAAACAAAGACACGGATGGATAGAGCACTACAAGATTAAAAAAACTCCCTTACTGATCATCCTCAAAAGAGCACGGATCACTAGGAAACAACATGAACATATGGCATCGTGAGATAAACAATCCCAGGACTTAGTGAAATTACTAAGTCCCTGAAAACAGAATTAACAAGTGCACCACGTTGCAAGCTTGCACTAGTCACCTCACACATCACAAAAATACATGGGTTGAACCTCTGGAAAGATGACAAAACCCTTAACAAAACATATGTAGAACTCAAGGGCATAGCATGCACACATTAATCATGGCAAAAATGACAAAAGTGCTAAACGGAGTAGCAGATCTGACAATTCACTCAAGTAGCCCTCTTCTAACCGCATTTCGGGCATCAAGATGAGCTCAAATGAAAATGATGCAATGGAATGAATTGATGTACTCTTTGAGATGAACATTTTGATATGCTATATGAATGAATCGGAGCTACGCATGCAAAGTTACGGAGCCTCGAACAGGAGCACTTAGATCTGCAAATCTCCGGGACTTAGACGAATTTCACCTAGGGTTTGCACGGATTACGAGGACGGCGGCGCGCGCACTGTAGCTGGCCGGATCCGAGGTTGTCGGCGTCGGGGAGGCGGCGGCCGACGTCGGCGAGGTGGGAGGAGGCCGGAGCGGCGCAGCCTGGGGCCGGCGATGGCCGGGGCGGCTCGCGGCGGGCGGCGGAGGCGTGCGGGTCTGCGGCAGCCGAGGCGGCG
>NW_025248294.1:0-2337 GCF_018294505.1 Triticum aestivum | reverse complement strand
GGGGGGGTTTAAAATAAGATGACCCGCGGGCTCCGGAAACCCGAGGGAAAAAGAGGCTAGGTGGCAAAGGGTAAGACCAATGTTGGGCATTGCTGGAAAAGCTTTAATCAAGGCGAAATATCAAGGGGTTCCCATTATAACCCAACCGCGTAAGGAACGCAAAATCCGGGAACATAACACCGATATGACGGAAACTAGGGCGGCAAGAGTGGAACAAAACACTAGGCGAGAGGCCGAGCCTTCCACCCTTTACCAAGTATATAGATGCATTAAGATAACAAGATAATATAATGATATCCCAACAAGCAAAACAAATGTTCCAACAAGGAACGACCTCCAATCTTCACCTGCAACTAGCAACGCTATAAGAAGGGCTGAGCAAAGCGGTAACATAGCCAATCAACGGTTTGCTAGGACAATGGTGGGTTAGAGGTTTGACATGGCAATTTGGGAGGCTTGAAAGCAAGTGGTAGGCATCGTAGCAATGGCATAGCAAAAGAGCGAGCAAACTAGCATAACAAAGATAGTAGTGATTTCGAGGGTATGATCATCTTGCCTGCACAGTTGTCAGAGTTGACTGGATCCTCAAAAGCAAACTCAACGGGCTCCTCGTTAGCGAACTCGTCTCCCGGCTCTACCCAAACAAGACAAACAAGCAAAAAGGATACAGTCAACCACGTGCAAGGATCAAGCGATATGATGCAATGATGATATGCTATGCGGGATGCGATGCGGGATGCAAAATACAAGATATGACAGGAAATGCATGAACCTGGCCTCAACTTGGAAAACCAAGTGTTCCACTGGAAAGGTGAGATGAAATCGCTTGAAAACGATATAAAGAACGCCGGAATCGGAGTTACGGTTTGGAAATGGCAAGCGATTCAAATATGACCCCGGTCTGCGATTTATAGCAAGTAGGCATCTAAATGCAACAAAATGAATATGCTATAGCACCCAAACATGACAACAAAATACATGGCAGGGATGCACACAAGATGCTTAACAAAAGTCTAGCATTGAGCTACGGCCAATTCATCCATTAACGGGTTCAAACAAGCATGGCAAAAATGCATATGACAAACAGTTCTCAGACTTGGTGAAATTAACACTTGTCTGGAATTTCAGATGAGGTAGCACTCTTCGGAGCAACGAAACTACATGCTACAGGACCTGAACATGGCAAAGTAAAGCATGGCATGGAGTTACTCAAAGAGCTTAACAAAAGTCCCTTAGTGACCTTGAGCCAAAAGGGATCAGAAAATACAATTGCAAGCATGTGAACATAGCAAAAACATAATCAGTTTCAGACTTGGTGAAAAACTGACACATGCTGAAATATAACTCAAGTAGGCATGTTTACGAGCTCGATGCACTCACTACGGTGCAAGTCATGGCAATACAAGCATACACCCATCAAGAAGGCATAAAATACAAGCTAGATATGGCAAGAACAATAGCATAGCATGCACGGATCAACTACAACATCACCGGCAAAATTGCAAACAAGTTGACAATCTGCCCAGATTCACAAAGTAGCAAAAGTAGAGCTCGATTGACTCAAGCTAGGATGATCCATAATTGCAAACAAAGACACGGATGGATAGAGCACTACAAGATTAAAAAAACTCCCTTACTGATCATCCTCAAAAGAGCACGGATCACTAGGAAACAACATGAACATATGGCATCGTGAGATAAACAATCCCAGGACTTAGTGAAATTACTAAGTCCCTGAAAACAGAATTAACAAGTGCACCACGTTGCAAGCTTGCACTAGTCACCTCACACATCACAAAAATACATGGGTTGAACCTCTGGAAAGATGAAAAAACCCTTAACAAAACATATGTAGAACTCAAGGGCATAGCATGCACACATTAATCATGGCAAAAATGACAAAAGTGCTAAACGGAGTAGCAGATCTGACAATTCACTCAAGTAGCCCTCTTCTAACCGCATTTCGGGCATCAAGATGAGCTCAAATGAAAATGATGCAATGGAATGAATTGATGTACTCTTTGAGATGAACATTTTGATATGCTATATGAATGAATCGGAGCTACGCATGCAAAGTTACGGAGCCTCGAACAGGAGCACTTAGATCTGCAAATCTCCGGGACTTAGACGAATTTCACCTAGGGTTTGCACGGATTACGAGGACGGCGGCGCGCGCACTGTAGCTGGCCGGATCCGAGGTTGTCGGCGTCGGGGAGGCGGCGGCCGACGTCGGCGAGGTGGGAGGAGGCCGGAGCGGCGCAGCCTGGGGCCGGCGATGGCCGGGGCGGCTCGCGGCGGGCGGCGGAGGCGTGCGGGTCTGCGGCAGCCGAGGCGGCG
>NW_025248293.1:0-2337 GCF_018294505.1 Triticum aestivum | reverse complement strand
GTTAGCCCTCTGATGGTGTGCTGTATTCTGTTCAATACGCTCCAACAAACGGTTTGTCTCCCGCTTGTTTCTCTCAGCTTCCATCATAACCTCGGCTAGCGAAGGAGGATGAGGCAGATTTTCATTCCTGGCTTCACTGCCTTCGGCCTGCTCTTGGGAAGCAGGGTTAGCGCGCGTGTTGACCATCCTAGGTAAACAAGACAATGATTTAGTCAGGATGGTAAAATTCCGACATAGGATACATAATGTAAGGAATAATTCGGAATGCAAGATGATCATCCGTATGACATGGTAGATACAGAAACTGCTTCTTTTATTCCATCGTCATACACACCATACAGGGTTTAGTACAAGACCAAACAAAGTACTATTACGGTGAAAAGAGGATTACATCTCATCGGAGGCATTCCAAGCTCCTATACATTATTTTTCTACACCTCCGGAAGGAGTACAAACTAGGTCATATCCCACGAGTCACGCGGGACGATAGACGACACAGCTAGTGCGAACTAGGGATACTACCACTAACTCAGACCGATCCGTAGTAGTCCTCGTAAAAGTCACCTCCATAGCCTGGAAGCTCAACATGTTCATCCGGAAACAGACGATCTCGCGGAGCTTGTGGACCATAGGGGCTAGGATGAGGTCGTGGACCAACAAACGGTGGCCTGCGGGGACCGCGAGGTGGGGTGATGCCTCCTACATCACGCCAAACCATCACGTCCGGCAGAGCAGATCTCATAGGATAGAGATCGCGCATATCTGAGAATCCAGCTTGCACCGCCGGTGCGAACCGAGTCAACGTGGCCTAGTGGTCAGCACGGGTATTGAAGAGCTCTAACCTTAAGGCCCGATTTTCACGGTCCTTATCCTCGAGCATCTCAGCAGTGGTGCGAGTCCGTGAATCCTCCTGAGTGGAGTCTGCATAGATAGCCTGGAGATACCCTTGTGCTCCCGGAAGTGATCCTGGCATATACCGGAAGTCAGAGTCCCGAAATAAACCAGATCTGACTCGCATAATGGTCATCATAGAGTAGGCGGCGTCCTGCACAGCCATCTCAATAGTAACCCCGAGTCCATAGGAGCAGTGAAGAGGCTCGGTGGATCCAGGATAAGATGGAAATATCCTGACAGTGCAGAGATACTGGCTTTGATTAAAGTCTCGGAATTGCTCTTCGATCGTGTACTCAGGATACCAGCGGTATCCAGCCTCGGTCATTACCCTGACCAACTTGGCAGTATGGCCGGGTACATCTAGGCATCGAGTCAGGCGAACCACTTGATTGAGGTCGCGAGTGGCCATCTGAAAGCATAATCATAATGCAAAGGCATTAGAATTTCTAGCAAAATTTCGGCAGCATAACAGCTGTAAATGCTCAAAAAGGATTTTGAGACATTTGACAAAGGATTTCGTACACACTCAACATCATCATATCAAAGTTCTGAAACCATTCTAACAACATAATGTGGTAGTAGATCTGAACTAGGCTTGTAACCATCAAACTTATAAGGTACTACTGATTAGTAACACGTGATCCTGATAGAGAGAACAGATCCTAATTCCTTAACCCCCGGTGGAAGAATGGACTGACTCAGATCAGAAAGTCATAAGGTATAAGGAGTAAAAAGAGCCTTACGTTCCAACCCACAAACAATTCCCCTACATATAACTAAAGAATTTCTAGACTCAACATCGACCAGTTTGGCTTGAAGAACCTACAGGCAGTCCGGCTCTGATGCCAACGCTGTCAGGACCCCGACTCGATGTCACATCGATCTAGCCGGTAACACCTCATATCACTTTGCAGCCTCACGCATGGTATCCCCACGGGTGTCGTCTTACCTTTGCCCGGGACCGTTTGCGCCTTTTGGCTCACGTATATGATAGTGTCGCTAGCATCCATATGATAAGGAGCCCGGGCTGACATGACTAGTCGTAAACCCAAAGTGGCACAGACTTACAGGGACAGGCATCCATGACCCAGCTTCGAACGTGTCGGTCATCAGCAAGTGGGTCCGGGCTGTAGCACTGGGCTAGCAGGACTCCGGTAAACCGGGCTGTAGCGGGCTAACAGGACTCCGGTACTCAAAGCGTGACATTTCCCCGAAGGGACAGACACAGGAACGAAGAAGGACACATGCCGGCCAGCCTAAGTGTTCCAGAGCAGTAGCAAGCTACCATGGCTCAGCGGTAACACTAGGATACATTTCCCGGTAAGAGAGGCTACTAAAGATAAACAACTAGATAGTCAGATCCCACACATACCAAGCATTTCAATCATACACACAATATGCTCGATATGTGCAAATACAACGAAGCATCACAACATGACTCTA
>NW_025248292.1:0-2337 GCF_018294505.1 Triticum aestivum | reverse complement strand
GCCGCCGCGGGCTGCCGGCGCCGCCCCGCCGCCTCCACGTCGTCCTCTCCTCCGGCCCCGGCCTCTCCCCGCTGCTCCGGCCGCCGTCCCCACCATTTCCTGCAAGTCCCCGGTGAACCTCGGCTTCCGTGCTCCGGCGGTGAACAGTAACCGCGAGATCTGGATCCAGATCTGATTTCGAACGGTTGACTTTTATCCTCGAAACCCTAGTTTTTCGTGCTACATTTGACTGCTTGTATCTCCGCAACCGTAGATCCGTTTTAGGCGTATGATATATCAAAATCTTCGCCTCGACATGTACATCATTTCATTCCATTGCATCATTTGCATTTGAGGTCATCTTGATACCCAAAATGCTGTTAGAAGGAGGCTTCGTGAGTTAAATTGCAGATCCGTTAGTTCATCATGCACTTTTGTCATTTTTGCTATATTTAATCCGTGCATGATATGCCTGTGCCCCTTTGGGATGTATTGTGAAGCATTTTGTCTTCTTTCCAGAGGTGCCACCCATGCATTTTTAGGATCTGTGTGTTGTCTTGTGCAAGCTTGCGAAGTAGGGTACCTGAGATTGCAGATTTCAGGGACTTGGTGATTTTCGCTAAGTCTGGGATATTTTAGTTCATGATGCTATATGTCCAGCTTGTTTCCTAGCGATCCGTGCCTCTTTTGAGGATGATCAGTAAGGGAGTTTTGATATTTATGTCATGCTCTATCCATCCATGTCTTTGTTGGCATTTGTGGAGTGCTCTAGGTTGACTCAATCGAGCTCAACTTTTGCTTAGTTGTTAATCTGGGCAGATCGTCAACTTGTTTGCGATTTCGCCGATGCTACCGTTAGTGTTCCATGCATGCTATGCCTTCGTTCTTGCCATGTGTAGCTAGCACTTTGTGCGTTCTTGCTGGTTATATGCTTTCCTTGCCATGACTTGCACCGTAGTGAGCGCATCGAGCTCGTTTACATGCCTTCGTGAGTTAAATTTCAGCATGTCTCAGTTTTCACTAAGTCCGAAAACTGATTGTGTTCGAGCGATGTTCGTGAGCTCGGTAGAGTATTTTGTGAACCCTTTTGGCCCCAGGTCACTTTGGGTGTTTTATTAAGCTTGATGAGTAGCTCCATGCCATGTTCTTACTTGCCATGTTCAGGTTTTCTATCATGTTGTTTTGCTGCTCCGAAGAGAGCTTCGTGATCTGAAATTTCAGACTAGTGTTGATTTCACTAAGTCTGAAATCTGTTTTGCATTTGCGTTTTAGCCATGCTTGTTTGAACCTCTTAATGGATGAATTTGCCTATGGCTCAGTGCTAGTGTTTTGTCAACCATCTTGTGTACATCACTGCCATGTATTTTGTTTTCATGTTTGGTGGCTGTAGCATGTTCATTTCGTTGCATTTAGATGCCTACTTGCTGTAAATCGCAGACCGGTGTCATATCTTAAAACGCTTGCCATTTCTAAACCGTAGCTCCGATTCCTATGATCTTTATATCGTTTTCAAGCGATTTCATCCCCTCTATCCAGTGGCACACTTGGTTTTCCAAGTTGAGGCCAGGTTCATGCATTTCCTGTCATATCTTGCATTTTGCATCCCGCATCGCATTCCGCATAGCATATCGTCATTTCATCATATTGCTTGGTCTTGCCCGTGGTTGATTGTGTCCTTGTTGCTTGTTTGTCTTTGGGTAGAGCCGGGAGACGAGTTCGCTACCGAGGAGCCCGTTGAGTTTGCGTGTGAGGATCCAGTCAACTCTGACAACTGTGCAGGCAAGATGATCATACCCTCGAAATCACTACTATCTTTGCTATGCTAGTTTGCTCGCTCTTTTGCTTTGCCACTGCTACGATGCCTACCTTTTGCTTGTCAGCCTCCCAATTGCCATGTTGAACTTCTAACCCACCTTTGTCCTAGCAAACCGTTGATTGGCTATGTTACCGCTTTGCTCAGCCCTTCTTATAGCGTTGTTAGTTGCAGGTGAAGATTGGAGCCGTTCCTTGTTGGAACATTTATATTCTTGTTGGGATATCATTATATTGCTATGTTATCTTAATGCATCTATATACTTGGTAAAGGGTGGAAGGCTCGGCCTCTCGCCTAGTGTTTTGTTCCACTCTTGCCGTCCTAGTTTCCGTCATACCGGTGTTATGTTCCCGGATTGTGCGTCCCTTACGCGGTTGGGCTATAATGGGAACCCCTTGATAGTTCGCCTTGATTAAAGCTTTTCCAGCAATGCCCAACATTGGTTTTACCATTTGCCACCTAGCCCCTTTTCCCTTGGGTTTCCGGAGCCCGAGGGTCATCTTATTTTAGCCCCCCACGGGCCAGTGCTCCTCTGAGTGTTGGTC
>NW_025248291.1:0-2337 GCF_018294505.1 Triticum aestivum | reverse complement strand
AATGGTAAAAGTGAGCACAAGCGGTATTGCAATGATAGGAAACAAGGCCTAGGGTTCATACTTTCACTAGTGCAAGTTCTCTCAGCAATAATAACATGGATAGATCATATAACAAGCCCTTAGCATGCAACAAAGAGTCACTCCAAAGCCACTAATAGCGGAGAACAAACGTAGAGATTATGGTAGGGTACGAAACCACCTCAAAGTTATTCTTTCGGATCGATCTATTAAAGAGTTCGTACTAGAATAACACCTTAAGACACAAATCAACCAAAACCCTAATGTCACCTAGATACTCCATTGTCACCTCAAGTATCCGTGGGAATGATTATACGATATGCATCACACAATCTCAGATTCATCAAACCAACACAAAGTACTTCAAAGAGTGCCCCAAAGTTTCTACAGGAGAGTCAAGAAAACGTGTGCCCACCCCTATGCATAGGTTCATGGGCGGAACCCGCAAGTTGGTCACCAAAACATACATCAAGTGGCACGTGAAATCCCATTGTCACCATAGATAAGCACGGCAAGACATACATCAAGTGTTCTCAAATCAAAGACTCAATCCGATAAAATAACTTCAAAGGGGAAACTCAATTCATCACAAGAGAGTAGAGGGGGGGAAACATCATAAGATCCAACTATAATAGCAAAGCTCGCGATACATCAAGATCGTGCCATAGAGGAAACACGAGAGAGAACACAAGAGAGAGAGAGATCAAACATATAGCTACTGGTACATACCCTCAGCCCCGAGGGTGAACTACTCCCTCCTCGTCATGGAGAGTGCAGGGATGATGAAGATGGCCACCGGTGAGAGATTGCCCCTCCGGCAGGGTGCCGGAACGGACTCCCGAGAAGTTTTTGGTGGCTACAGAGGCTTGCAATGGCGGACCTCCCAATGTATCTTGATATTCGATGTTTTTAGGGTGCGTAGGCTTATATGGGCAAAAGAAGTCGGTTAGGAGGTGCTCGAGGGGCCCACGATATAGGGGGGCGCGCCCAGTAAGGGGGGCGCCCTCCTATCTCGTGGAGTCCTAAAGGATCTTCTGACTTGAACTCCAAGTCTCCAGGATCATGTTCTTCCCAAAAATAACGCTGCCGAAGGTTTCATTCCGTTTGGACTCCGTTTGATATTCCTTTTCTTCGAAATACTGAAACAGACATAAAACAGCAATATGGGCTGGGCCTCCGGTTAATAGGTTAGTCCCAAAAGTAATATAAAAGTGTATAATAAAGCCCATAATCATTCAAAACAGATAATAAAATAGCATGAATGCTTCATAAATTATAGATACGTTGGAGACATATCAGTGGCGGTTGTCCGTACGATGCAGCCTATTTGATTGCCGTAGCAAGAGCGCGCTTCCTCGGGTGCTTTTGGCTCAAAATTGCCGTCGTCCACCTCCGTGACCACCAGTCTAGTAGTCCTGAGTTTGTTAGGAAGCCGTTGCCTCTTTGCTTTTGGTTCTACACCGGCTCCGCTCCCCGAGGCAGCGCCGGTCTCAGTCTCAGCGCCGGTCTCGATGCCGGTCTGAGCCTCAGCGCCGGTCTCAGTCTCAGCACCGGTCTACATGTCGGTCTCAGTCCCCGATGCCACCGGTGGGCCCAGCAACAACATCGGTTGATCATCGGCAAGGCAAAAAAAAATCTTCTGCCGCCCGGTAGACGTCGTCGCAATCACCAGAACCCTGTCCTTCATCGTTGCTAGCCATGTTTCCTATGATTAAATCTAGTCAATTAATTCTAGACCTAATAAAATGAATAATGACATAAAAAAGGCCTATTGTTTTGTAGGAACATTGACTCCTTCCTGGTGCGGCAAATCCTGGGCACTCGATATGTCCTAGTTTGTAGCACAAGTCATGCCAAAATTCACGGAAAATTTCGGCATGACCTTTGCTAAAAAGTGGACAAATCGAGAACCTGAAATTTGCCGGAACGGAAATGAATCAACATTCCGGCAAAACATATATAGGCCACTCAGCTTCATTGAAACAACAAAGCCACTTGGGCACAATCGAACCACTTCAATGAAAAGATATAACATGACCACTTCAATGAAAAGATATAATCAACAATAAAAGTCTAGGAAGGGATCATCTTTTAAAAAAACCTTGCCTAAATAACCTAGATAATTAACCTAATTAAACTAGTTAACCTGACTAGTTCTCTGTCAAAGCCCTAACTAAATTTTTGCACTAACCTAGATAATTAAACTAATTAAACTAGTTAACCTAACTACTTCTCTGTCAAAGCCCTAACTAAAATTTTGCCCTAACCTAGATAATTAACATAATTAAACTAGCTAACCTATGCATGACAGAGAGAGAG